>NC_085978.1:9403939-9706969 GCF_910591565.1 Cydia splendana | reverse complement strand
GTCCCGTTTTTACCCTTTGGGTACGGAACCCTAAAAATTGTTTAAGAGCTGCGGTGCAAACCTTGAAAACTTTTCAAGTGGTAAATTTTAAAATATGAATATCTGGGAGACCGAGCTTTGCTCGTAAAACATAAAAACTCATAAATGCGCGTTTTCCCAGAGATAAGACTTAGCTAGATCGATTTATCGCCCCCGAAAACCCCCATATAATTCCATCGAAATCGTTAGTAGAGCCGTTTCCGAGATCCCCGAAATATATATATGAATAAATATACAAGAATTGCTCTAAACATAGGCGAAAATAATACTCAATTATGTCAGAAAAATGTGAATAAATGTATTATACTTGTATGTAGGTTCAGGTATACCTATATGTATAAATGGAGTACCTACATATAAACATAAGTACAATCCAAAGATGACTCGATAATGTTTTGACAATTACTTATAGTACGTTGCTTCTGGAAAAAAATATATGGAAAACTTGGCATAATTAATAGAAGACTTTTTTCAATTGGGTTATGTACGTTATGGACCGAAATTATTTTTCATCAACCCTCCCCAACCCTCCCCCCTCTGCGTCACCCCCCTACACCCCCGCAAAGGGCCCGAAACGCGGTTTTTCTAAATTTTTAAGAAAACCGTTCAAGATATAGAAAAAGTGTGTAGGAACGAAGTGATCCTTAGTAAATTTGCTATTTATCTCTTATACACACTATAGTGCTATCACTTATAGTTTTTGTGAAATCTGTCACCATGTATGCAAGTTTTTTAGAATTTACGTTTTTTTTCTTTTGTAAGATAACTTTTCTCAAAATATACTTACGATATTGACAAATTTTGTTTAATTTAAATAAACAGTTAATATGTTCTTTAAAATGGTGTATTATTTATTATAAAACTCCTTCATTTGACGATGCTATGCCATTTTGAACATACATCGTCTTCAAACATTTATTAACCACTTAACTGTGAAACAGATCGCACGGTCGCGTTTTTATAGCTTGCCTCACATAGAAGGTAGCCTATAGAAGTGGTGTACGTGTGCCTCCGTGAGGGACAAAATATACGCAATGCGACAATATTAAAAACACGTTTTAACATTCCTGACAATATACCAAAAACAATAATCTACGTATTTCGGTCGGGTTATTGAAATGAAATGAAATGAAATTTTTTATTTGTTGCCCACCATAACCCATACTAAATTTATGGTGGGGAACAAACAAAAAGTGAGACTGTGACAAGGACAAGCAATAGTACCGCTTTCTTGCTACTCCTACTGAAAGTTCTATCTCGTTCGGTCATTTGGCCCCTCCCACGTTTCCTCTCTATTATTGTACTTCTATGTTGCCTCACCATGCCTGTTACGCTCTAACAAGTATGTAAGTGCGAAAGGGACGCGCATAGTGATAGGCGATAAAAATGGAACCGTGTTGCGCCCGCTGACCGAATTTTATACAACACAAACGAGGGTGAACCCACGAGTTTTGACCACCACACACATGAAAAGTTCATCATCTTCTTCGCGTTGTTCCCGGCATTTTGCCACAGCTCATGGGAGCCTGGGGTCCGCTGGCAACGAATCCCATGATTTGACGTAGACACTAGTTTTTACGAAAGCGACTGCCATCTGACCTTCCAACCCAGAGGGGAAACTAGACCTTACTGGGATTAGTCCGGTTTCCTCACGATGTTTTCCTTCACCGAAAAGCGACAACTAACGCGAGGAAGAAGACGAGTGTGGTGATCAAAAATCGTGGGTTCACCCTCGGTTGTGCTGTAGGTACCTATAAATTTCGGTCAGGATCCGTTTCATATACACACAAGTGGTTAATAACGATATTAGCTGACATTGAAAATATTTGAAGGCGATGTATTTTAAAAATGGCATAGGATCGTCAAATGAAGTAGTTTAATAATAAATAATACATACATACATATAATCACGCCTATTTCCCGGAGGAGTAGGCAGAGACCACGGTTTTCTACTTGCTACGATCCTGACATACCTCTTTCGCTTCCTTCATTTTCATTACATTCCTCATACACGCTCGCCGGTTTAGGGTCTCTTGACCAGTACGGTTACCATCAGTTTGCCACTGACATAAACGCCGTCGAGAACGTAATTTACTTTCTATACATCTCGCTCGCACTCGCATATTCGTGCAAACGGGATGTATAGAAAGTAAATTACGTTCTCGACGGCGTTTATGTCAGTGACAAACTGATGGTAACCGTACTGGCCTTTCTTCAGGATTTCCCCGATCTGATCAGAGAAAATCCGCCGAGGTCGACCCAATCCAACTCCCACTTCCACTTCTCCCTTATACACTCTCTTTGTTAGCCTTCTTTCACTCATTCTTTCCACATGTCCAAATCATCTCAAAATACCTTTCTCAATTTTAGTCACTACATCAACATTCAGTCCACACTTTTCCCTTATCACACTGTTCCTAATTCTATCTTGCAATCTCACACCACACACACTTCTCAGCGCTCTCATTTCCACTGCATTCACTTGGCTCTGATGCCTCTTCTGCCATACCCAACTTTCGCTACCATACATAAGTGTAGGCACCAACACCCCTCTATGAACAGCCAACCGTGCTTTTTGCGACACCTTCTGGCTGCTCATAAAAGCCTTAAGTGCCCCATTCACACGTTTTCCAGCATTCACTCTCCTTTCAATGTCTTTATCATGCTTACCGTCCCTAGTGAACAAGGTTCCCAGATACACAAACTCTTTCAATAAATAATACCCATTTTAAATAACATATTAATAAAAAAAACCGGTCAAGTGCGAGTCGAACTCGCGTTCCAAGGGTTCCGTACATAAGTCCGACTCACGCTTGACTGCACATTTCTAATAGGTTTTCCTATTATCTATAGGTAAAGTACTATTTTGTGTATTTTTTCAAAATTTTAGGCCCGGTAGTTTCAGAGATAAAGGGGGGGGGGGGAATGGTCGGACAGACAGACAGACACACGAGAGATCTTATAAGGGTTCCGGTTTTGCCTTTTGAGGTACGGAACCCTAAAAGCGTGAAAGATATCGTAAGTGCTATTTGAGAAAAGTCATTAGAAGAAAAAAAAAACACTGAAAATGCTAAAAATAGCATCTTCCGTGACGTATTGCGCAAAAACTATAAGTGATAGCAATATAGTGTGTATAAGAGATAAATAGAAAATTTAATAAGGATCACTTCGTTCCTACACCCTTTTTCTGTATCTAGAACGGTTTTCTTAAAAATTGAGAAAAACTAGGTTTTGGACCCTTTGCGGGGGTGTGGGGGAGTGACGCAGAGGGGGGAGGGGAGGGGAGGGTTGATGAAAAATAACCTCGGTCGACAACGTACATATCCCAATTAAAAAAAGTCTTCTATTAATTATGCCGTAATTTTAGCTAATTTCACTGAACTATTAACTGATTTCAATTACTAGGTATAAATTGTTTTCACAAATTTGAGTCATTAGTCATTACAAAACTGTACCTATACTTAGGTACATAAAATGAAAACAACTGAGGGCTTAACAAACACTTTACATGCCGAATTTGTGAAAAAAAATGTTTTTAACTAAATCAGGCCCGTATGGTTTTATGAATAAGGGGGTTAAACTACATGTCCAAACATAAACACTTTATTATCCCGTATATCGCCCGTCATAGGTACCTGAAACAATTAAAAAATACGTTTACTATTTTATTAAGCTATATAATATTGTGTTACTACCTGTTAGTTTAGTATTGTGTTACTACCTGTGAGTTCCTATAATTGGCTTTCTGTATCCACTATAATTTCTATGGTATTGTCATAGCTGTTGGTTCTCCAAATAAATAAAATAAAAATAAAAATAAAAAATAAATATTTATTTTATGTAATTAATACATCGTAAAATTGTATCGTTATATTTTTTAAATATCCCATAATTGACCGGAGCGTAGCGAAGGTCTACGTTTCGACTGGAGCATTTTGCTTTTGTATGTCCGGATGTTCTCCTCTACAAGTCGCAATTCTTAACCGAATCTCGTGAAATTTTGTGACTGGATTCTATGTCTAAATAAAAATTTTTTGTCCGTCCGGTTCTTTGAATTTTTTTAAAATGGCGGAGTTGTGATAGCTCGCGCCTAAACAAATAGTGGTATCGGTACCATACGAGTGTTTTCTTTTTGAGATATGTTTATAGACTAAATGGCCTAAAATTCAGAAAATTTATTTCGCTGGTTTCGGAGGTATTGAGATATTTAATTTTAACTAATTTTAATTTGAGAAGGAGTAGCTAAATTTCGTCAACCCGTCTAAGAACTATTTGGCTCAGTTTGTAAACGTTCGCTTTTTCTGTTTGCACAGAGGGTCTGGGTTCGATTCCCAGTAATTGTATGCTGGGATATTATAACTTTTTGTATTTTTTTTTACACATAAATTTCGTATTGTTTTTTTTAATTTACTATATTTAAAGCTCTTAGCACCATGTTATTTAAAGCTCTGCTCGCGAGGTCTACAGCTCACAGAGCCACTAGTATTTATTTATTTATTTATATATATTATTTCACCATTTAGGTACTACAAAAATCCGATATATTACGGTAGTACTATTAGTTATTCTGTGATATTACGCGCGTATGCCATCATTTTGTTTGCCACGATGACCCCTCCTGAAAGTCCTGAATAGCTAAAGTACCTATAATAGGTAACATGCAGAACGTCTATATTTAAGCGTGTTAAAGAAGTCTTAATGCAATTGTTAATTTAGTTGTGTCCTGCTTTTTATTAATAATTGACACGTTTTGCTAAACAGGAAAGTTTAATTACATTTTGAATCACAATAATTACGTTTTTAAGATCACAATCCTACTCGTAAATATTACTTAAGTATTCATTTATGAAATTTATGAATGGCAGCTGCGCCTCACATGAAAAAAATTCACAGATTTCGTGCCTCACACGACTATCGAGCACATTGGAAATGAATCTACGGAATTCGAAAAAATATTGTCGCTGAGCGACGAGAAAGTCTGGATAAGGAAAAAGTTACAAAATAAAACTACAACGTTGAATGATAATTATTTTATTCTTAGACTAACACAAGTATCCTGGACATAACGCATGTGAACAAACAAATTGCAAAATTTCCACACGCGTATCCAAGTTTGAATAAGTGTCGCCGTGGCGCATAAGTATAGGTACATATTTCATTTTTCGATTAATAAGCAGGATATATTAATGTTCAAAGTACAAGAAAATTATTACACGGCAAATCCGTAGTCAACTCGAGAAGTGGTGATCGGCAGCGGCGCCAGCGGCCCATTTGCTGCAAGATATGACATTTTCTTGACAGCAGTTTGACGCGACGAGAGATGACCATAACAGCGTTTGTCTATGTTGCACCAAACCTGAGTTCCAATAGGTACTACCAGGGTTCAGCATCAGCTATCTTGGGTAATGCTCATCATGACGAATCGGGTGTCCAAAACAGCGTGTGCCTATGTTGCACCAAACCTGAGTTCCGCTAGGTACAACCAGGGTTCAGCATCAGCTCTATCTTGGGTACTACTCTCCTAAGTGCTCATCGAGACGAGTCCGATGACCAAAACAGCGTGTGTTTATGTTGTATTAAACCCGAGCTCCACTAGGTACTGCCAGGGTTCAGCATCAGCTATCTGCTAGCAGTCGCCAGCAACATGCTGAGGTGCGACCATTTCGTGGCACTTTTTCTTTTTTATTTTCTCTGTATAAGTTTTTATTTTGTGAAATCCCTCTCCCTCTCCCTCTCCCTCTCCCTCTCCCTCTCCCTCTCCCTCTCCCTCTCCCTCTCCCTCTCCCTCTCCCTCTCCCTCTCCCTCTACCTCTGCCTCTATCTCTATTTCTATTTCCACCACCACAAGAATGCATAGATTGTCGAATAGTGCGTTATCTACGCCCGTCTCAAACAGGATAGATAGAGTTAGACCAAGAAAAATCTGCAGCGATTTTGAAAGGGCTTTCAAAATCGCTGCAGATGCAAGTGTTATTCTGCCGTCATAATCCCGATAATTCACAACAAACACCGATAACGAACTCTGCGAAACATGAAGTCATAAATGTCCTGTGAAAAATGTCGTTCTGACTTTTTGACTATTTTAAGGTTAGGCTACAGGGCAAACCCTTAACCCGATCGTCTTTGTTTTAAGCTCAAATTGTAGCTGACTAAATTGTCCAGAGCCGTTTTTCTCAAATTTTTGATATCATTCTTCGTTTCCAAGTTATCGAGCACCAAAATCAAAAATTCGGAAAAAATTGAATTTTATTTTCACTATTTCGACCATAACTTTTTTTGTTTTTGACTTTCTCGAATAATTATTTTTGCACCTTACAGCTCTCGTGATTATGCGTCTTTTGAGCCTATTTTTTAATATCAATCTTCACAACTTTCCGAGATATAAGGGGATCGCACTTTTTCGTGAAATCGGACCGTATACTGGAGCGAACGAAAAGACATTTCCAATGTCAAAAAATATAACATCAGCTAGCAACTTCACAAATTCCAGCCAGCTATGAAAGAACTTGAATAACGTCTCGAGTCGCGCTACGGGGCTACTGCCCTCGGATGAGACTCAAGGACAAAACGATAAAAAAATGAATTATTTATTAAAAAAAACCGGAACAGTGACACGTGAGGAAAACTATCCGTGTTGGCAGTTAAGATCAATTGTTGTCCTATCAGGTTGAATTTACGGGTCTGCTTTAAATTTGTAGAGGGTCGTGGGTCGGTGTCGGTACTTATGGGTGCATAAAAATTGACAAGCGAAAGCTTTAACGTGAGGGCTTATTGATTTTTCCGAATTATTTAATTCGTCTTGTTCTGTGTTCCTCAGTGCTATATTGCCTTCAGTATAACCCAGAATAAGAATACCGTCATAAGAGGCTATTTAAAACCCATCAGCCGAATTGATAAGGGACATTAATTTGTCAATTAAACAGTCTCAATAGTTTTAGCAAAGTACTTATTATTTTTTAACTACATATTAATTTTGCTAATGTAAGTAGTACTTGATAGAGAAATAATAGCTTTTATAGTTTGACCCTTACATATGCCCGGCCTTAGAAGAATCCTGGTATTTGTAATATGTACAGTGGAAACTGGATAAGTGGAATCGCAAGGGACCGGCTGTTTAGTTCCGCTTATCCAGGTTTTCCATTTATCCAGTTTTCCACTTAACCAGGTTCAAATAAAACGTTTTCTCACTTACAGAGGCTCTCGCTAACAGAGGTTGTGGATGCTAGTAATGTCGCTTATAGAGGTCACGTATGGTATGATCAAGACTTAAATAATCATCTTTTATTAAATATGTATGTAGATATGTATGTATTAATAAAAATAGACAGTGTATGTAATCCTGACTTTAAAAAAAGCGATACTGTAAATAATCCACAGTACCTACTAGAGTCTGGCTAGCCAAAAATTGTTGACAGATATTTCGTTGTTGTATCACCAATTGTCTATGATTTAAAAAAAGCTAAAAGTTAGTTGTCAATTTATGTCATTCATTCAAATTATTTTCGGTTTATAAGGGATATATTTTAAATAATATTAATAATGTCTATACTGAGTGAGGTTCGCAAACTATTATTTAAGCTCGTAAATAATAACGACAATGTGCGAAGTCGACGTGGAGCGTTATATAACGAAAAACTGCAATGTTTACAACTCCTTAACAAATGTAAACAAATTAGGAGGTTGGTGCTCTATAAATATTTTGATACTTAGCATTTAGCACATTTGGCATATGACTTATGTATTTTTTGTGGTGATGGATTAATATTGCGGTATTATCGAGCTAGGTCTTATTTATACTACATTTCATTTTCCGCCTTGTTACAATGGTATATGGTGAGAAAGTGTTAACATATGTGTTTATCGTTGACTGTACTTTACATAGTGTTAGAAATTATGTGAGCTGACTTTGAGTGCGCCTCAACGCACACTCAACTCAACTATATAACTCATATCCTTAGGTACCTTGCGTGTGCAAAGAAAATCAAAAATATTTTCTAGTATCAAAACTGTAATTCCTACTACACAAAGTGTGACCAGCCCAAGATTTTTTGGATTTTCCGCCAAACATTTAAGTAAAATTTCAGTAGCCAGACTCTACCTACTCGTATACTTTTTTCAAAATTACAAAAACAAAATCACTCCTAATATTTATTTATGCAAGAGAAACCAGTATGGTTAAATAAATCAATGTACCGATTGTACTTTAATGCAAAAAAAACTGAACGATGTGTGATCTCATACAAAATACGTAGTTAAAACACGAACCATAATGTTAACGAAACAAACTACCCTCCTTGTGACGGTTTATTAAAAATACAATTTTTATAACGCCGAGCTATTCCACTCATAGAGGTTTCGGAGACGGCTGCTTCCAGTTACAGAGGTAAAAATAAGAAATGTTCGAAAAAATGGATTCCGCTTATAGAGGTCCCAAAATTCCACTTATAGAGGTAATTCGTTGCCAAGGGACTGGAACCGAGAACGTGGGTCCACTTAAAGAGGTTTTCCACTAACCCAGGTTCCACTTATCCAGTTTCCACTGTAATACAAAGTATTTTGCACGAACGCTGAAGCATTATTTTTAAATTACTCGTCTGTGTGACTTTACCATAACCAAGTCTGATATTGGAAAATAAACAAATATATACAATTTAAAGACCTGGAAAAAAAAAATAGAATTGAACAATCTTGTCCTGGAAAAAAAAATCTAGAATTGATCAATTTTAAAACAAGTGTCCAACACGAGCCGCTGATTGCCAACCCCTACTCTCTAGATTACTTATAAACATAAACTAATGCTTGCAATAATAAGATCGATAACTTTATAAAAAATTTAACATAATTAGGGATCATCCATTAATTACGTCACACGAATTTATAGGTTTTTTGACCCCTCCCCCCTCCCTGTCACACTTGGTCACATTTGGCAAATCCCTCCCCCCCTGGTGCGACGTCACAATTTTTCAACGAGTCGGAAAATCGAATTTTTTGTATTCATATTTTATCAAAATGTTTTTGACAAAAGAAATATTAAGTAATTTTATAATCCAAAACTGATTAGGAAAGAAAATTAAACTAATAAAAACGATTATCGTTCCAAAAACTTGTTATTTAACTATACAGGGAATTAAATAATTAAATAAATTTTCGGTTACTGATGAAGTTAAAGTGACGTCACAAAGTTTGTTACTCCTCCCTCCCCCTTGTCACAACATGTCACACTTTCTTAACCCCCTCCCTACCCCTAAACGTGTGATGTAATTAATGGATGACCCCTTATGCGAATTGTCATTTGCACAACTTGTGCAAGCATACACGCAGCTTTGCTTATAACGATGACACGTGTCATTTTTGATATGATAATGAGAAATTAATATTAAAGGCAATCAATGACACCAATTATATGAATTTTATTGCGTTATATTACCTGTCTCATTACTTAGATAGTATATTATGTATTTGTAGGTACCTATGTCTAGTAATTTACAGGAAAATCACTCAAATTATAAAATACCCATTTATTTCGTTACTTTTACAAAAATATTGTGCGACATTACGTCAAGTGGATTTTTAACCGTTCAGATAATCTATAACTTTTCTACCTGTATCAATGTTGCTTGTACTCGTTGCTTAAACAATAAGAAAAAGAACATCTCCTAGAGATCAACACAATAGAATTAATTAATTTTAGACTCATTACAGGGCCTTGATTACGTAATTATTTTGTGAAATTAACTAAAAAACGTCTGAACGGGTTTGGTTGAAGTAGGGCACAGATAGTTCAGAACTAAAATAAAAGACACTTTTTATCCAACTATAAATACGCGGTGAAAATATGTGTTAGATGCCGCGAGACGGTGTCTGCCAATTACGGGCTTGTTGTAACCGAACCTTCTCGCGGCCTCTGCCACGCAGAGGCATATTTAAAAAAATGGCCGCGCCATTTCTCCTACCGTTCAACCGGAGGTGCTGCCACCCGAAGGGACGAGAGTTCTGCAAGGGTCGGAGGAGGGATTCTACTCGAACAAAGTCATGGGAAGAGGCTAATAATAATCGAATACCTTTAAACGAGCAATCATTGTTATTCATAATACAGCAACAGACTAAAATACACGCACGTCACTGGTCTTTTCCATTAGTCCCATATACTATCTTATTGCTTCGAAGTTTTGTTCTTATCTTCTGGCCGCCCACGCAGGTATATCTACATCTACCTGGGCAGCCAGAATTGGGTACTTCCTCTACTTAAAATAAATTATTTCACACCATGCACGAAATAAAGCACCAGATAATTATTAGAAAAACATAGATAACAGATATTTTAAACACAATTTCTATTTAATTAATCGGATAGAAATATGCCCGGTTCACATTATTCCAGTCCAGTGATCCAGCGGGCTAATCCAGTCCAGTGCTGGACTGGAGCATATCGTTTACATTATTCCAGTCTGGGATCGTTTTCATTATACGCGCTGGATTGGGTGAGCTGGAATGAAAAGTTGACGGTCTCTCCAGTCACTGGACTGGAATGCTCACTGGAATGGGTACATTCCAGTGCATTCCAGTGTCGGTTCACATTATTCCAGTAGCATTCTAGCACTGGATTGGATTGCTGGACTGGAATGCTACTGGAATAATGTGAATCGGCCAATATAAAAAGTAGGTGAGTTGACCGTGACGTGACGTTTTCATATAAAGTCCATATTGTCAAATCGTTTTGACAGTTCCAAAATAGAAGCTCATTTGACTAGTAGGAAAATACCATATTGCAGCGCTTCAATTTTGAATCTTTTTTTTTTACATTAAAATTGCATTTGTACTGTTACTAGGTTCAGGTTTATGTGGGCACGAGAGGTTATTACACCTGATTCAAAAAGCTGCTAGACGGCTACCCATTATTATTTATAAACCAGTTTCGTCTAAGAAATTTAGCGTTTAAAAGACACACTCCAATAAATCTCGCCTTCGTCATTTAACAATCAGATCGCGTGAATAATTTCATTTACATTCCTGCGTCATAGCGTCTACTCCAAGGGCGAGGCCTGCATCGAGATGTAGAATAAACCGGAAAGTAATTGAACTTAGCATCCGCACATTTGTTTGTTTATTTTATATGGGAGCGAAGATGTGCCACAGCTTGGCAATTACAGCATGGCTTATTTATTACTCTTTGACACGATATATTGTTTAGCTGTGGTAATCGTATGGTTAACTTTCAAAGCGGAGGTTCAACATGAATAGGCTCATATAATTTTCTTGGAACTAGTAAGTTATAAACGAAACTTCGTTCGGTTAAGGAAAACATTGTGGGAAACTGAACTAAGTAATATTACCCTCTTGTGAGGTCAGAGGACAGTAAAGTTAGATACTTTCGTAATATCTATTGTGCCTTGTCAAATATTTAAATACTTCTTTAAAATGCAATGGTATTTTTCAGCTACAATCTGAAAACTAAAAAGAATGAGTAAAATAATGAAAGCGATCATCTTTCCTCTCTGCACCATTTCTACGTAAGTATCTCTATTTGGTATATTTAGTGAATTGTAGATACAGAATTCAATTTGGGGATGTTTATCATTCCTCGAGTTTCGAGTTGTAGTCCGGTGGCCGGCTGCATGAAACAAACCTCATCAAAAAATAGAATATACCTACCCTGTAGAGGTACCTGACATTTAGTAGCTTCCAACGCACTTGGTCGACCTAGGCTATAGAATGAAACTTGTATGGTAGGATACCTGACCTTGAGGACAGTAAGAAAAAAGTGGTCGGCCTCACCTTAGCCTGGCAGTTTTTGCAGTCCGACCAGATTTATTGGGTCACGTGAGAGCTACAATTTACCTCATCGAAAAATAGAATGAAACAAACGGATTATAATAGCTAAAATAAGCCTGTTGACGTATGTCTTGGTCGGCCTCACCTTAACCTGGCAATTTTTGCAGTCCGACCAAATTTATAAAAAAATAATTAAAAAAACGTTTATCGAAAAATCGTATGAAACTTGTATGGTACGATAGCTGCCTTTGAGGACAGTAAAAAAAAAGTGGTCGGCCAAATCCTGTGTTGGCAGGTTCCTGTGTCCGACCAATTTTGTGGTACCACGTGAGAGCTACAATTTACCTCATCGAAAAATAGAATGAAACAAACGGATTATAATAGCTAAAATAAGCCTGTTGACGTATGTCTTGGTCGGCCTCACCTTAACCTGGCAGTTTTTGCAGTCCGACCAAATTTATAAAAAAATCATCAAACATTATTTTATCGAAAAATCGTATGAAACTTGTATGGTACGATAGCTGCCTTTGAGGACAGTAAAAAAAAAGTGGTCGGCCAAATCCTGTGTTGGCAGGTTCCTGTGTCCGACCAATTTTGTGGTACCACGTGAGAGCTACAATTTACCTCATCGAAAAATAGAATGAAACAAACGGATTATAATACCTAAAATAAACCTGTTGACGTATGGCTTGGTCGGCCTCACCGTAGCCTGGCAGTTTTTGCAGTCCGACCAAATTTGTGGTACCGCGTGACAGCTACAATTTACCTCATCGAAAATAGGATGAAAAAAGAAAACGGATTGTAATAGCTAAAATAAACCTGTTGACGTATGGCTTGTTACGGGCGGCTTTCATAAATTCAATGTGGCAGAGTGCGGCAGAATCCACTTGCATCAAATTTGATGCAACACATTGTGGCTGGACATTAAGAGATGAAATGTATAAGATCAAATGGTTGGAAGGACACATAACGCCTTTGCGAGTCGAAGAAATAACAATAGACAAGTCGGAGTCTGGGGAAAGTTCGTCAGACTTCGACTCCGAAGATGATTATGATTAACAGTAATTATTAACAATAAAAGGGTTATTCCCACTAGTTACCACCAAGTTCTTATCAGTGGTAACTACTGGGAATTATTTTCCCACCTTTTACCACTGGTAAATACTGGGAAAAAAAATTCCTAGTAGTTACCACCAACTCGGTTTGGTGGTACCTACTGGGAATTTTTATTCCCAGTAGTTACTACTGGTAAAAGGTGGAATTTCTTTTCTACAAACCGAGCTTCGAAGTTGAAATGCTACAGTTGATGGAAAAAAGGCTGATTTGATGCAAAGATAATCACTTAATATATGTGAGGTTATTTTGTGTATTTTACCGTTTATTAAAATTTTGGAAGGCTCAGGTGCAGGTTTTCCTCTTATATTAAAAGTGTTCGATTGAAAACTAAGCTTTGGTGTATACCTGGATCACCTGCATGTACAAGAAGGCGTTTCATATACGCCCGCCCATCAGATAGGTACACAAAGTCATGATGCGTATGGAATACGGCATGTGTGGCCAAGCCATTATACCCTAAATTATGTACTACTTCGTTAAAACATAGCTTACCTGTGTATTTACTCTTTCCAAAATATTTATCTTCCTTAAAATGCAGCCTACACAAACGGTCTTTGTCATTTGCCTTAGTTTTGGTACTCAAAGCTTTTTCTCACCGATTTATGCATATCGGGTCCTTGGGAAAAAAAGGAGATCCTATAGGTATATTTCCACAATTTGTCGCACACTATTGCCGTATTGTGGAGAAAAAAAAAACATACAACCGAATTGATAACCTCCTCCTTTGGGACTTAGAAGTCGGTTAAAAAAGGAGAATGTTTACAATTTATTGGAAACAATGTATGTGATTTGACAGTGACAGCAACTCCACTATGGAGGCGCCACCTGGCGTGATAAAATGTCAGTTATGCCTCCTCATTCTATCTGTAGTGGAAAAGTAGAATATACGATTCAAAAATCGATGAAAACCTTTTTATTTTTGACATCTGTGAGACATCATCTCAACGTAAGTGTTACTCTGAAACCACGTCGGTAGTTAGAAAACGTTATTTAGATATTAGATAGATTTATGAATAAAATTTGAACTGAATGTTTTCTTTTTTTTAAAAGCCCTCGAAGACCTCCATGGACTCATTTACTTATGACTTTTTTCAGTTAGCATTATTAAGTTAAGTTCAAGTTGCGAAGAAACAATATTTTCAATATAGAAATTATTATTCTTTATAAATGTAGTCGGACTGCAAAAACTGCCTGGCTAAGGTGAGGCCTGTCAGGAGATATACAAACGACCATTACCGAGCATAGACTACTTTATTCATATATTGCTTAGCCTACCCACATTATTGTGATTATCGGGATACCTACAACCCCCCTGTTACAAAAGAAATTGAATTGTATAAGATAATAAGTACATATTTACTCATCCTCTTTCCTTAAATTTTATTTCAACATTCCATTGTATTTTATTGGTATTAAAATGATATAATACGAATAGTTTATTTGATTGAATACTTAAGTAAAATTGGCTTCAATAATTATGCTTAACATAATTAATTGGTAAGATACTCATAATAATTTTATTATTTTTATCTAACATGAACATGTTCACCCGCATGCTATGGTGTCACATAATATTAAAATTATAAAAAAAAACTAAATAGGTTTTAGCTTAGGTATTACAAGTATGTACCTATTGTGTAAGTTTATGCATGCATATTTTGTTCAAAGACCAAATCCGTAAGACAATGCAAAATCAACTCAAAACGTTAATTACTTTTAAATTCAACAACAACATCATCTGATCATTTGTTTACACTAGAATCGATTATCATTGTTATTATTATTCACTTGCGGTACACCAGGTGCCGAGTATCCCCACCGATCAGGAGGCCTCACTGTCCTGCCAAAGCGAGAAACAAAGTAATCAGTTGTCTGCAATGCTGGACGAGTACGTTGGAAACTACCTGTGGTACTGGAGCCGCGCACTCGGTTTGCCCCGGTGTCCCCTGCTACTATATCATCATACGGAAAGTGGTCGACGGGTGAATCGCGGCGCCGCGTGGAGTCTAATATGAGTTGTCTGCGGTTTCGTCGTATTATTCTGCCCGTCTGAAGTTTGACTGAATACGATCTAGGGCCTACCAATGCTATGATTTTACCGTCACACCACCTGCCACTATTACGAACTTTAACTAACGAGCCAGGTTCTAGCGGTGTAAGGTTTTTACTTCCCCTATCAAAATATATTTTTTGCGAAACTTGACGGTCTTGCAATTCTCGTCGAATTTTCCTGTTATTTACGGGTTTAGGTAACAATCGGTCCGGCAAGCAAGGCAAAGGACTACGCAACTTCCTATTTTTTAGGATTTCTGCCGGAGATGGTAACTTGTCACTAATGGGTGTATTTAAATAACCTAACAGAGCCAGTCTAAAGTCCGAAGAATCTTCTGCGGTTTTACGTAATATTGACTTTATTGTCTGAATGGCACGCTCCACTTGTCCATTCGATTGAGCATATCTAGGTGATGACGTATGATGCTCAAAGCCCCACTCTTTACTAAAGTTTTGAAACAATACCGACGAAAATTCCGGCCCATTGTCTGAGAACACGATATCTGGTATTATTATTTGTTCACCTTTTGCCTTTATGTACGACCGGGCATTTAAATCTACCATAAAAACCGACTGCGCCATGTCAGGAGATATACAAACGACCATTACCGAGCATAGACTACTTTATTCATATATTGCTTAGCCTACCCACATTATTGTGATTATCGGGATACCTACAAGGCCGACCAAGCCATACGTCAACAGGTTTATTTTGCTATTATAATCCGTTTTTTATTCATCCTATTTTTCGATGAGGCAAATTGTAGCTGTCACGTAGTACCACAAATTTGGTCAGTCTGCAAAAACCGACAGGTTAAGGTGAGGCCGCTCAAGACTTACGTCAACAGGTTTATTTTAGCTATTATAATCCGTTTTTTTTCGTCCTACTTTTCGATGAGGTAAATTGTAGCTGTCACGTGGTACCACAAATTTGGTCGGACTGCAAAAACTGCCAGGCTACGGTGAGGCCGACCAAGCCACACGTCAACGGGTTTATTTTAGCTATTATAATCTATTTGTTTCATTCTATTTTTCGATGAGGTAAATTGTAGCTGTCACGTGGTACCACAAATTTGGTCGGACACAGGAACCTGCCAACACAGGATTTGACTGACCACTTTTTTTTTACTGTCCTCAAAGGCAGCTATCGTACCATACAAGTTTCATACGATTTTTCTATAAAAATTTTTTGATGATTTTTATATAAATTTGGTCGGACTGCAAAAACTGCCAGGTTAAGGTGAGGCCGACCAAGACATACGTCAACAGGCTTATTTTAGCTATTATAATCCGTTTGTTTCATTCTATTTTTCGATGAGGTAAATTGTAGCTCTCACGTGGTACCACAAAATTGGTCGGACACAGGAACCTGCCAACACAGGATTTGGCCGACCACTTTTTTTTTACTGTCCTCAAAGGCAGCTATCGTACCATACAAGTTTCATACGATTTTTCTATAAAAAAAATTTGTTGATTTTTATATAAATTTGGTCGGACTGCAAAAACTGCCCGGTTAAGGTGAGGCCGACCAAGACATACGTCAACAGGCTTATGTTAGCTATTATTCAATTCAATTCAAATTCTTTATTTCAGATAAAGCATCCATATCGTGTTAGTTACAAAACAAATAAATCTTAAGCTAACTTAAATACTATGTTAGTAAAAACAAATTAAATTATTCTTAAAACCTACAGGCCATCCTATTTGACGTAAGTCGCTAAAGGCTTGACCTGATCTAGCCAATGTGCCAGTATATTACAATTACAATTATTATAATCCGTTTGTTTCATTCTATTTTTCGATGAGGTAAATTGTAGCTCTCACGTGGTACCACAAAATTGGTCGGACACAGGAACTTGCCAACACAGGATTTGGCCGACCACTTTTTTTTTACTGTCCTCAAAGGCAGCTATCGTACCATACAAGTTTCATACGATTTTTCGATAAAAAATTTTTGATGATTTTTTTATAAATTTGGTCGGACTGCAAAAACTGCCAGGTTAAGGTGAGGCCGACCAAGACATACGTCAACAGGCTTATTTTAGCTATTATAATCCGTTTGTCTCATTCTATTTTTCGATGAGGTAAATTGTAGCTCTCACGTGACCCAATAAATCTGGTCGGACTGCAAAAACTGCCAGGCTAAGGTGAGGCCGACCACTTTTTTTTTACTGTCCTCAAGGTCAGGTATCCTACCATACAAGTTTCATTCTATTTTTCGATGAGGTTTTTTTTGATGAATTTTTGTCCAACGTTTTTGCCATTTGTACAAAATCTGCCAGGTTAAGCCTAGGCCGACCAAGTGCGTTGGAAGCTACTAAATGTCAGGTACCTCTACAGGGTAGGTATATTCTATTTTTTGATGAGGTTTGTTTCATGCAGCCGGCCACCGGACTATTGCATCGAGCCAGGCTTATCGATCGGCCGTCGGGTTTTCCGCGCCAAGACCCTGTATTACTATATGACGCACATCGTCGTCATAGGTTAGGACCTAAAATCATGACTGATGTACGTCACAGAACCAAACATAATATTATTTCTCACTGAGTAGGTAAGGAGATTCTCATCAAGATGTAACTGTTTTTTTAAACATTTCATGCATAATTAAATATGTATGTATTTGAAAATATTTGTCGTACTAACCGTAGGTACATTACGTATAGTTATGAAAAAACAACGAACGCATCTGTCAATTTTCGAGGGGCCATGAACTCGAGAGTTCATGGACGAATATTATTGTATGCATAGATAATACCTATCAATAGAGGGAGATCGAAATTGGCATTGTTTTGTTTTTACACCTAGTGTCGAACGAACTCTTAAAATACATATATATGTTTATAAATGTGCCACATCATATTTTAAACACATAAAAAATGGTATCAGACTTGCTTACATCAAATCATTACAATAGATAAATATGCAATAACATATATCGCTGAGATATCAAAATCGTTTAAAGATAACAACATTGCAATAGATCAATAGAATTTTTGCGTAACATCAATTATGATATAATATAATGCACCACCTGTCTGATTTATTCAGAAATGCCGCCCGTCCGCCGCTTCATCATGTAAGTTTTCCATTGTCATTAGCAGTGATCGTACATTTTCCAGCATTTTTGGTGCAGCAGAGTGGTGTTAACGGAATTGGTATATAGATAATTTCAACTGAAATGGTAAATTAAGGTTAATATCAACGTAACCCAACTAGCAAAATAGTCGTATAAGAATTGATTTACTCAGCCAGTAATCGTATAACAGCCGAGTTACGGTTGTTGAAGCACCAATATATCGTATAATAGCGGTTAACTCGACTATTTAGCAATTTTCGCTAATTAGTGCTATAATCATGTCGTATAAACGTTTATAGCACTATCTTTTAGCACTTTTATTCCACCTTTTAATAAATGCTGAGTTAGCGCTACTAAATCACTTTTATTCAGCATAATTGTTCTATTAAAATCATATAACAGCTATAGATTAGCTAATTGTCTGAATAAGGCGCTTTAATACAACTGTTACTCAACTCTCTTCTCTGTTGCTATAAAAGCCTATTAAAAGCAATCAAATAACCATTTGGCAACAATGCTGCTGTAACAGCCCGCTTATATCATAATTCGGGTAATGGAGTTCAAACCGCTGTTATAGGAGCTGAAGTGTATTTACAGGTTTTATTCAAAATGTATTCAGCTTAGAGTACTTTTAAAGAGTTTTGAACTACATTAACAGCACAAGTCAGCCATGTTGACGTTTCAATATAGTCCGGTGGCCAACTGCATGAAACCCTACCTGACAAAAAAATAGAATAATCCTACTCTGTAGGGGTAGCTGACTTTTAGTAGCATCAACTGTTCTTGGTCGGCCGCGGCTTAATTTGGAAAATTTTGCGCTAATGGCAAAATAGTGGCACAAAAATTCATAAAAAAAAACCCCATCGTATAATAGAATGAAACTTGCATGGTAGGATAGCTGCCTTTGAGGACAGCAAAACAAAACTGGTCAGCTACATCCTGTGTTGGCAGGTTCTTGTGTCCGACCGAATTTGTGGTGACCACGTGACAGCTACAATTTACCTCATCGAAAAATAGAATCAAAACAACTGATTGTAATACCTACATTAAATTTGTTGACATATGTCTTGGTCGGCCTCACCTTAGCCTGACAGCGTTTTCAGTCCGTCCGCATTAAAAAAAAAGTCAATGGCAGCTATCCTACCATACAAGTGACATTCTATTTTTCGATGAGGTAAATTGTAGCTCACTTGGTACCAAAAATTCGGTCGGACACAGGAACCTGCCAACACAGGATGTAGCTGACCACTTTTGTTTTTTTGATGAATATTTGTACCACTTTTTTGCCATTTGCGCAAAATTTGCCAAGTTAAGCCACGGCCGACCAAGAGCAGTTGAAGCTGCTAAAAGTCAGCTACCCCTACAGAGTAGGATTTTTCAATTTTTTTATCAGGTAGGGTTTCATGCAGTCGGCCATCGGACTATAAATCCATAAACATGGCGACATCATGTGCTATAAGTGTAGCAGTAAACGCAGTTACTCGACTTATAGTCGAATTAATGAGATATAACAGAAACTAGATCGTGTAAGCAAATTTTTACTTATTTTTATTAATATTTTTTTATTGAAATTTAAGAAAATAGGCGGCCCATGAATATATATGAACCAGTGCCTTTGGTTTTATCAATAAAGTATTTTTCGCGCTGGGTTTTACTGTATTACGTGTACTTACAGACAGTAAAAACGTATGTACACAATCACGGTAAAAAGAAATGTCATGGATGACAGCAGTAAAAAATACTTAAGTACCTTTTTGTTTTATTAGACACGTGAAGACGATTAGGCCTCAAACTTAATCAAATAATTGAAATATAATCGCTTACCTGAGATCGTTTTTAGCACTTATTAGTTGAATAAAAGCATTTACTGCACTCTTACACATTTAAAATGCCGAGTAAAAGCAATCCGGCTACCTTTACGAAACATTTTTGCTGAGAAAAAGCAGTGCGGCTGCTTTTATAGAACACTTTTACTGAGTAATAGTAAATTGCTAATGTTTATAGAACAAATAGTCGAGTAAAAGCACTATCGTTAGTATCGTTGCTATTAAAACACTAGAAGTGCTTTTATCCACTTTTACTCAACTCTTACAGCATCGATTTGCTTCTTATACAGCGCTTACTCGATTTTTATAACACTTTTAGTCTGTATAAGTGCGCCTTTTCGCGTTGAGTAAACGCTTACAGGACTTCTACTCGACTGTTTTTACACCGTTTATAGCACCAAAAAGCGAAAATAAAAACGTGCTCTCAACTTTTATAGCACATAGATTTGCTAGTTGGGAATAAACGCTAAGTAATCATTAGGGTTGAAATTATTTATACCAATTCCGTTAACAACACTTCAATTAGAAAGCATCAATGAAATCAAATCAAAGAAATTTAAAAATGCTATCTAATACTGACATCGTTTCTAGTAGGCAAATTATAAAATACTAGACGGGCCCGCAGCTCCGCTCGCGTAAATGAAATAAAGAGTGTGTCAACCCTGCCAGGGTTCATAACGGTGATAGGGATTTCTTATTTGTACCCGTTATTTGGATAACTTAATACGCAAAATATCTGAAAAAAATTATGTGATTTGATAAAAGGCAAAATTATACTTTTTCATCTACGTAGTTATTTATTTAAAACTCGTTTCAACATAAAATTATTATTTATTTTTATAAGCCTAATTGCAAAAACGTTCATTAGTTTAATATCCGCCTTAAGACGAATATGGACGACCACCGCCCATAAATCGCCTTTTGGTACAAACGTACGTACTCCCCATTTCTCTTTCTGAATACTAACATTACTTACTACGGTTATGTGAATCCTGGCCTCCGAGAAAAGACAAAACAAAACACACCATGTTTCTCGGTCTTGCGATAGCTCTCGCCAGTCCCCATGGCCAAGGATAAGCAGATCTCGAGCAACTACGTCGTTCCAGCGGTAGGTACCTATGACGTCCAATTGGGCGTCTCCCATTTCGTTGTCCCAAGTACGCTCTCGTCACAGCACGATCCTCTCCCATTCTCTCTAAATGTCCGAGCCAATGTAAGCTTAGCCACTTTTGTCTCTCAGTATTCCGCCAGTATATCAGAACACATCCTTATTTCTATAGCAACAGAGTTATATTACGATATTTGGCCGACTGCTGACTGTACGTTTGCTTATTTTCACCAGGTCGTTTCGCTCAAAAATATCTGAACATGCACTTAAATATTATCTACCTACATTATAACTTGCTATCAACTTTGTATTTTTGGCCCATCTCGGCAGCCCGGTCCCCGGACGAATTTGTTTGCCGAAGCTGTGAAAGTAAATCTGAATAACATAACTCAAAAAGAAATTTAAAACAACAAAATACAAATTACTATTGATATTGATGTCATTATCAGTCATTATATGGCATGTCACTCGTATGGGCATAAACTAAGGTAAAAGGTTGAGGTTGACAGCACTTTTTATTTTACTTCGAGTAAAAAAGGCCGAAATCACTGCATACCAACATAACAAACATAATTTTGGTTATTTGAAGTTCGAAACGAAACCAACCGAGAGTTTCCGAAAATAGCCGATAGTCGTAAAATGAAGAATGTTATGAAAATTTCTTTTGCTTATTGTAAATTAAATACGCATCGAAAGCGATAGTTTTTATGCTCTAGTTATATTCTCATACTTAGATAATAGATTAGAACAGTTTTTTCTTATCATACGTGCGTCGTATTTGAGAAACGTGTCAAAAACTTTTTTAGAAATGTGTAAGGCGCCATCTCGCTTCTTCCCTCGTTTTTTATCCCGTTCTGGTTTTTCAATTTTATATATATGATTATGCAATTATATTATATGTGCAACTATATTGAATTGAATTATTGTATTAATATTCCGACCAATATTATGTATGTTTATCGAATTACAATAGTCATTATAATTATTAGTGTAGTAAATAAAGGTAGTGGACCCCGCAGTAATTCCTCAGCTAGAAAAAACTTTACAATATGATAAAGTATCAATTAATAAAAAGTATTGTATAAATATCCAAAGAATAATAATAATAGTATTTAAGTAAATACCTAAAGTCTTAACTCGTTAATATTTTTACGGAAAAATGCTCCGTTCAAACTTTCGTCTTCACCGGAAATATTCATGTAACGTATTGCAACAATATATGAAATATCAAAAAAATATATCGCAGCAGAAATACCAATAACGTATTTGGTAAAAAAAAATTGGACGGAGGAATTACTCGGTTAAATATATTTAAACAGATTTGTATTTTTACGTATAAATACCTAACTTAGGAGTGTTTTTAAAGTTCCGTACCTCAAAACGAAAAAACGGAACCCTTATAAGATCACACGTGCGTCTGTCTATCTGTTTGTCATAGCCTATTTTCTCGGAAACTACTGGACCAATTAAGTTGAAATTTGGTACACATATGTAAATTATGTAACCCAGAGATGGACATATTTTTTTTATAATTTTAAAATACATAGGTTCGAAGTTATTTAAGAAAATACAAATAGCCAAAAAATGACCATTCCCCTTGCATCTCCCAGGGTCTAAAATTTTGAAAAAAATACACAAAATAGTTCTTTACCTACAGATGACAGGAAAACCTATTAGAAATGTGCAGTCAAGCGTGAGTCGGAATTATGTACGGAACCCTAGAAACGCGAGTCAGACTCGCACTTGGCCGGTTTTTTTTTTGGATATTTATATGTTAGTTTCGGCTCATACTATACAATAACCAAGCAAAATTTCATCGACTGAGGAATTAATGCATGGGACTCCATACAACAACTTGCTTCGTTTACTACACTATATCTGATGTTTGTCCGGTGATGCTAATGTCATATAACTCATTCATATATCTTTTAATTAATGTCTTCAAGCTAACTTCGATAGTCGTTGAACTTTATAGCTTTTTTAAGTTATGTCGAATATTTATTATTTCAGTAGGTTTCAGTTACTTTTACCATACAGTTAATCGAGATAATTTTCCCAATAATGAAGTCAATTTAGATTGATTTCTTTCATTTCTCGACTGCGTAAACCCTTATACTTTCAATTTGTTCAAAATTCGTTCGAGCTGCTTTGTGAATGGTTAGGTAGGTATATATACAACAATTTTTTTTAATTCAATACAATTGGATACATGTATACATGTTAAAATAGTATCCAAAATAGGCTTTTTAATAGGTAGTCAAACTCCCCAAAACAATCGTAGTTAAGTATTTATATTGTCACGACTAGATATTAGTGCACGACAGAGATAAACATGATCAAAATAATTAAACAAATTGCACACAAAATAAAATTTTCTTCATTTTCACAAACCTATCTTACTGGGCCATGGCTATCGCAGAACTTTTATGGAATTATACTTAAACGATACTTATGTCATCAAGATCAACGCCCAGTTTCCTGCGTCAAACGCGTTTAAATGTATAATTAGGTTATTCCCAGATCTGCCACGCTAAGTATACCGGAAAACTTATGCAATTGTACACCTTGTTCTCATACCATAAGTTACACTATTGAATGAGTTTTTAAATGCATATACGGTTGATGTGTTGGGCACAGCTGAAAGCATCACTTAGATAGCAAGGTTGCTCTCTAAACCTTATATTATTAGGCATCACTTGCATCGTTTGAAGGTACAAATTGCACTTGACACTCAGCCAGGCGTGTCTGCGCGCGTGTATGCTGTAATTACTTAGTAGAAATTAGAGGTAGACAGCATGGACGAACTATATAGAAGCTTGACGTCGTATAGTCATGATCTTCATGAAAGCGGTTTTATAGGTATAGCTAGCAACTCATATTAAACAGATGACTAGACTATTAGGCCGGGAAAATTAACATTATTACTATTTTAACAGTTTATTGTCAAAGCCATAAAACTGATTTGTCAATTAAATGAGAGATAATAAAATAAAAAATGTTTTGTTCGTTTCAGATGAAACATCAGCACGCGCCGATCGCGGCAGCACTATGGATATTGTTCGCCGCCTCCGCCGCAGACGGCCAGTTCGTGAACCCAGTCACCTCCCTGGCCAACTTCCTGAACGAGGGCGGCCACCAGTACGACAACGAGCCCCCCGACCAGACCGAGCTGCTCCAGGAGTACGACTACATCATCGTCGGCGCCGGCACTGCGGGCTGCGTCTTAGCTAACAGGCTCACTGAAGTCAAAGAATGGAAAGTTTTACTAGTAGAGGCCGGAGTGAACGAGAACTTTATCATGGACATTCCGCTGGTCGCTAACTACCTACAGTTCTCGTCAGCCAACTGGAAGTATAAAACAAAGGCGTCGTCAAAGTATTGCGCCGGATTCGAGAACAAACAGTGCAACTGGCCCCGCGGCAAAGTAGTGGGAGGCTCCAGTGTACTAAATTACATGATTTACACCAGGGGATCACCCTACGACTACGACAACTGGAAGGCGATGGGCAACGAAGGCTGGGGATGGGACGACGTACTTCCTTATTTCAAAAAGGTAGAAAACTTCAACATACGTTCATTTAACGACCCCAAATATCACGACCAGGGTGGCCACGTTAATATTGAACATGCGCCTTTTCGTACTACAAAAGGAAAAGCATGGGTAAAAGGAGCCCAAGAGTTAGGTTTCAAATATGGCGACTATAATGGTCCTACTCCGGCCGCGGTATCGTTTTTGCAGTTGTCTATGAAAAATGGAACACGCCACAGTTCTAGTCGGGCCTACTTGCACCCTATTAACGGAAGAAAAAATCTTCACCTTTCAAAAGGAAGTCTAGTGACTAAACTGATTTTAGATGACAGCAAAGCCAAAGTAATAGGTATAGTATTAGAAAAACATAATATGAAATACACAATATTAGCGAAAAAAGAAGTAATCTTATCGGCCGGAGCTCTTAACACACCTCAACTGCTGATGTTGTCAGGAATAGGACCAAGAAGTCATTTGGAAGAAATGAAAATACCTGTAATAAAAGATCTAGCAGTTGGTTACAATCTGATGGACCATATCGCCGCTGGCGGGGTACAATATATAGTACGGCCACAAAACGTATCTGTATCTACCGAATATATATTTAATCATTTAGATGTGGTTTTTAAATGGATGAGAACACATAAGGGGCCGCTGTCCATACCTGGAGGGTGCGAAGCTCTGATTTTCATGGATTTGAAAGACAAGTTCAATACTACGGGATGGCCCGACATGGAGCTGTTATTTATAACAGGTGGACTAAATTCGGACCCAATGCTACGCAGAAACTTTGGCTTTGACGACCAAATATTTACAGACACCTATGGTCCGCTTGGTAGAGCCGAGACATTCATGGTGTTTCCCATGTTAATGAGGCCGAAATCGCGCGGTAGGGTGATGCTACAGAGCAGAAACCCTAAAGCTTCGCCTTTATTGATTCCTAACTATTTTGAAGATCCAGAAGATCTGCAGAAAATTGTGGAAGGGATAAAAGTTAGTATTCAAATAGCGCGACAACCTTCGATGAGGAAAATGGGCACAAAAATGTACGACGTACCGATAGAAGAATGCTTACAATATGGTCCCTTCGGAAGCGATGCATACTTTGCGTGTCAAGCGCGAATGTTCACGTTTACAATCTACCACCAGAGCGGGACTTGCAAAATGGGACCAAAGAACGATCCGACAGCTGTAGTCGACGCTAGGCTAAGAGTACACGGTATTCAGAATTTAAGAGTGGTTGATGCCAGTGTGATGCCTGCAGTACCGTCGGGGCATACGAATGCCCCCACTTTTATGATAGCGGAAAAAGCAGCAGATATGATCAAAGAAGATTGGGGTAAATGGAGATGACCGGCATTACCAGCTGTTCAATTGTTATAGTAAATTTTGTGTACCGACTTTCGACGCAAAAATATTTTGATGGTAATGGGGAATTAACATTATAAGTTCATTAGGATGAAATTATTGTTGCGATCTTTTCTTCGACAATTACTTATTTTTATTTATGGCTCAAATGTTTAGTCATTAATAAATAATTAGGTAAATGATAATGATAAATTTAGAAAGATCGTCAACAGGGGTTAAGACCATTCGGAATTCTCCGAGCGAGGTTTTTTCGATGTGTAGACACAAACCTCGGTTGACACTCCTAGAGCTGCCTAAAATTTTATCAAACCTCATGCGTTTTAGTCAAAGCCGGAATTTGACTAGTCAATCGGAGAATTTCGACCAAAACACATGGATAGTCTCCAAAGAGTTTTCCCAAAAAAAGGAATAGTGCTACGTACTATACCTACTACTACCATATCGACTTACTACTCCAACCTCAATTTTGGACGCCTAGATTGCACTCGCGGCAATAAATGATCTGATATGTTCCAAATCCAGTGTAGGCGTTATTTAATTTAAGGAAAAGTCAATTGTATGAGTAGACGCAATGTATTATTGCAAATAAGTGTCAAGACAACGCAATTTTTATAACAGGTTTGAAAAATTTAAGTTTCTAAATACCCTAATGACACCCAATATTTTTATCACATTCGATCAACATAAAGACAGCTGTAGAAAATCACTGTATTAAGTCTGACAATGTTTGATTTGATTTGATATGTAATGTTCTTATTGAGCAAATTTACGGTATTACGTCGTTATTCATAAAAGTTCAACAAGCGTCAATATCTATTCACATAATGTAATCGTTTGTCCTCAATTAACCATTACACGTAATTATGATTAAGTGTGACAAAATAATAATTCGGCCATTTTGTTAACAATAACTCCCTGGGAATAATTATGTATAATGATAATGTACCTACTCTGGCACTATTACTCTAGGACTAGGACGAACAACTTCTTGACTTGACTTGAGGTACTGAACTCAACTGTGATGAAAAGGTAAGTTATTAACTATTTATTGACACTTATTTTTTGTATGATCATAACATAATCAAGTAGGTATTGATTAGGTATGAACATAACACGTAATTTATTTGGTATTTTTAAGTAGAAAATATTAAATTGGGGTGTAACTGTTATGCGTGTCTTTAACAGAAACACAAAATGATTGAAACCAAATAAACAAATGCCATAAAGCGATATGTCTATTTATTTATTAACCCAAACAATAACCTTAAAAGCTTTAATTTTAAGAGAAAACATGTAAGTAAATATTCTTTATTTAACATATAAATAAACTATAATAAAAAAAATGATTCTACACTGATCAAAAAAAGAAGAAAAGTAGTTTTGAAATGGGGTAGGCAACTGCCAAAATGGCATTGCCAACGATGGCCCATATAATAATTAATAGTAAATTTGTATGGGGGGATATAGTTTTAAGACGAAACAGGAGCTGAGTTTTAAATATTTTAGGTAAATATACCCGTCTCGCTAACGGAAGCGGCACTTAAAAGTACTGCGATAAGGACAAGGCGAAAAATCCTGCGTAAAAATCTCAAAAATCGAGGTTCCGTACTCCTCTGTTTCCTCCTCCAAAACTTAACCAATCGTAACCAAATTTGGAAATCTAAATGATTATGAAATTATCTGTGTCGGACCGTTTTGCTTTTTTGGCTAATTGATATCAGTTTTGAATGCCACGCCTCTCATTGCGGCAAAGTCAATTAGGCCATTTTGGCCATTTTTGAAGGGCTCTAGCGCCTTAAAAAACAAAAATATCAAAAAAGCAAAACGGTCCGACACAGATATTGACAATATTAATCTGTGTTGAAAAAATCATTGGCAGCTTCAAAAACCACGGAGGAAAACGAGGAGTACGTTTGTATGGAGAAATGACCACTCCCGTTGGCTCTTAAATATTTTTGCGAAAATTTCCAACTAACTTCACGTATTCCCCACTTTTCTCTCTGGATGTCTGGATTTAGATATACAGTATAGGGATATTTTTATCTAGTATACTGCCCTGCTAAGCCAAAGAGCGCTATCTCAAAAGAAAATTCATTGCTAACTTATACTTTAGTTTCTATTACTGAGAGTTCCATTTTCAAAATCATTTGTTTTTGAGATAGCGCTATTCGCCCTATTCGGCTTAGGAGGGCAGTATAGCCTACATACGTATCAAAAAATACATACTATTTAAAATAAGAACAAGTAGAAATCCACAAAGAATATTTATTTATTTGCTGGATTTTGGTAGGCGAGTTAAGCTGCTTCAATGTGTATCAAATCACAATATGAAACTAACTCCTGTGCACCAGATGCCATAATTTCCCTTCTTGTGTTAGCTGTGAGCTTTCATTTAGGCGCTTGCTTGTTTAAATACTGCATCATTTTACGACAATCGCGATGCATTACAGATGAAGTGAATAATCCTATAACTCCTGTGCACCAGATGCCATAATTTTCCTTCTTGTGTTAGCGGTGAGGTTTCATTTAGGCGCTTGCTTGTTTTAAACACTGCCTCCTTTTACGACAATCGCGATGCATTACAGATGAAGTGAATAATCCTATAACTCCTGTGCACCAGATGCCATAATTTTCCTTCTTGTGTTAGCGGTGAGGTTTCATTTAGGCGCTGGCTTGCTTTAAACACTGCCTCCCTTTACGACAATCGCGATGCATTAACAGATGTAGTGAATATGTTCTGTGGAATAATCCTTTCCCATAGTATTTTCTCGTATTCGTCATGCTAAAAGTAGCATTGACTAAAGAGTCAGCCTCAGTACTTTATACATATACTGAGACTGGCTGAAACAGTATGACACCGTCGTACGTTTCCGCGAAAATACTATGGGAGGGATTATTAACTACGTATATATCCTGATACATTGTGCGCTTCAACCAAAATTGCTATAAAAAATTCGCAGGCGTGTAAACATCACAATCCAAAATTCATCGATTGTATTAAACTGCAAAACGTAATTCAAGACCAAAAAAAGTAAGACAATGTTGCCACTGCAATTATTTGTTTGTAAAATAGTAAATTCCTTTTGATAAATAATCATCACGCTAAGATTATTTATTTATTAGTAATTTTACTCCTACGATTTAAAAAAGTACTTTTATTTACTTATTTTTACATAAATACAAGACGCGCTAGTAAAAAGTGGCAACATTGTCTTACTTTTTTTGGTCTTGAATTACGTTTTGCAGTATAGATATGTAAAGTATGTAAATGACAATTTCGTGCTACAGCCTAAACGAAATGCAGATGACGTTATACGGCTCCATACATTATAAATATGGTAACTTGGCATCACAGACCTAACAATAAACACTTACTTCTCTAATGTAACTGAACTCCGTGCCTCTAAAATATATATTGTAAGTATTAGATATGTAAAGTCTGAAGTCTAAATGAAGACGCCGCTGTAAGGCGAACGGCTCCGTACCGTACCGTACATTATGTAGTAACTTCGTCTCACTGGCCTGAAAATGCTTGCCTAATGTAACAGTTTTGTGCCTCTAAAATACACTAGGTACTTATAAATATATATAAATAATAATATAAATAAATTATACTTATAGTCCTACTAAGTCAACTAAGCAGTGATTTGAATTTGAACAGACGTATCTTTTATCTTTACAACAAAGTGAGAGTGTCACTATGAACAGTATGAACGTCATGTTTTAATGGCTCCTCTTCACGTTGGGCCAACGCCAACGCCAACGAGGGACGCATTTATGCGTTAGAGGGAGCAAGTGATATTGCTATCTCATTCTACCGCATGGCTGCGTCCCTCGTTGGCGTTGGAGTTGGCCCAACGTGAAGAGGAGCCTTAATAAAAATTTGACATTAATGACGACATTACCACAATTTGTCATTAGATAATTTAGAAATGCCATGCAGACTTAGCTTTGGTCGGACTCTACGCCGCTTTAAGGATGACTCACGTTAGACCAGGCCGTGGCCGGACCGGAGCTTCCGGAGCTTCGTTTTCTATGGAAAGCACCACGGGATCACCGATCAGCCGTCATAGAAAATTCATCCTTTATGATCCTTAGTTCCTAATATAGCCGCAAATAGCGCTGACAATTAGTTAGCGCAGGACACTGCAAATTTTTTCTTCAAGAACCTAACGACGTGCTTACTACTTACCAAAGACATATGTAACTTCGTATAAGATGAATAAAGTCTAAGGAAAAAACGTGCCTCGGAAATCCAGAAAAAGTCATTCTCAGATAGATGGCGCACACACCTTTAGCCTATGCTCGGCTAGATGGCGTGACGACACCGTTTCATATTTAACAATTTTAACACATAGATATCAGTGAATGAACATGGGTCAAAATGATATAAAAATAATAAAATCATTTATCCATATATATACATATTTTTGATAATTATATACGTTTTCATTTTGAGTTTTAGTCGTGTGTCGATAGATGGCAGTAAATTTACTGTGACTACAAAATTTACTATGACAGGACCCCTCTATACTATCTATTCTCTTTACTAGTTACCATTAAATAAAATAATTATATCTAAATTGTTTCTTTATTGCAGATTGTCAAGGTTTCATGCAAGGATCATTTTAATTGGAAATGTAGTAGTGGTAAACACTTCATTGTACGCAACTCAAATGGGACTTAGGGTACAAAGGCGAACCCTGTAAGGAATCTCTTCCAGTCACATTTTAACTGGTCGGTTAAAAATTTGAAATTTATTTTCACACCAAACAATGTGTGTAATACATCCGCATTAAATGGCTACTCGATATTTTTCATATTGTATATTTTATATGTATAGGAATAAAAATGAAAAGATAACAACAGTCTAAGATAAAATGGTTTCTGTAATATATTTTTATCAAGGGCAGTTTCATACTAAGACATCTAAGCCCTTTATGGTCAGTCTCAACATATCATATATGTTTTCCTTGCAAGCACGTCAGAACAAAATAGAGGTTAGTGCAAGGAAAAACTTAGTGATAATATAAAATTACATATAATTAATGACAGAAATTGCTCACATATTATAATGATCACATCCATTTCTTAGTCGTTGTTTTTTTTGTCGTTGCACGAACGTTAAACTCTTTAACAATGAATAATTTATCTGTGGTACCTATACCGCGTCTAATTACATAGTTCGAATACAGTTTCAAACTATCATTAAAACAAAGTACTTGCTAATAACAAAGGCTATAAAAACTATACGAGTATTTCATGAAAGATATTCCTATATACAATATTCATAATAAATGTTTCGGGATGACTCCACTTTAACCTTCATCACCAGCATGAAACATTTTTCGAATCCGTCACACGCACCACGCACTACCTCCCCTCCCATCCCATTTCGTCCCTACACGATAACGTTTTTTTGATCCAAATTCTTGATTTTATAGTTATTAAGTTTCAAAAGCATGTACAGCTACTGCTACGGCCATACAAAAAAGTCCTATAGATTTAAATTAGGAGAACTTTGGTGCCAATAAGTTTTCAGCAAGAAATCCATTAAATTCGCCAGACACCACGATTGAACTGAGTTTACCGCACATTTACCGTGTAGGATAGAGCTCCGTCTCGACAATGACCTTCCCAAACATCATTCTTAAATTTGGAGCAACATTGTTGTCAAGGCTTCTGTTTTTACACACTTTTATTTAGCTTAACTGCGTATATACCTATATCTCTTTGTATATATGGTGCTTCAAATCTTGTACCTTAAATTTAAAGCACTTCTGTACTTACTTAAAGTAAATACAGGGTGGGCCAGTTATGAATATTTTTTTTTCGTCTCATCGTTAAATATAAAATATAGTCAAATGAGAAAGGTGTCATTTGCATATTTAAAAAAAAATCAAAATGGTGCCCTCCCCCGGAAAACAGCGTTTTCGACTTAGGTTCGGATTATGCAATGTCCGTGAGTGTCCAAGCACAAATTTATTCAAACAATGGATAGTCAGATTTGAGGCTACTGGATCGACACTAAAATCTCGACGTCAAGGACGTGCAGGGTCTGCTCGTATCACAGAAAATATTAAACCTTATTACTAGTTCTGTGGCTCGTATCGTACCAATTAAAACATCGAACGAGTGAGAGCGTCTGTGAAAGCGGAAGCAAGGAAATCAACGCGTACCTAAATGTGGGCTTTGGGGTTGTCTAGAACAACTTTACGGCTTGATCTTAAGCTACATCCTTAAAAAATGCAACATGTGCAAGATTTGAAAGAATCTGAATTTGATTCAAGGTCTATTTTGCAATGGAAATGTTGGACACGTTCTCTAACTTCAATAACTTCATTTTCTCAGATGTACCCCATTTCCACCTAAATAGATTTGTCAATCGTCAAAACTGTAGTGTCCGACCGAAGGTTCGGTTTCGGTTTCGGTCAGTTTCGGCCAAAAAATCATGTTTCGGCTGTAGTTTCGGTTTCGGCCAAAAAACGGCCGAACCTTTCGGCCGGGCCGAAACTTACGAAATGGTACTTCGTACTATGGAACTAAACTATGTGACAAAGACCAAAAGTTGGGGAATAAGTAGGACAACAATATTAATATGTACTTACATAGGTATACTGATTCATGTATAGGTACAGAAATTAATTGGTTTATTATAAAACACAAATTCACTAATGAGGACGCCACTAGACGGTCGACGCAGTATTAAGAGGCTGTTAATACCTTTAACGCGCACACTGTCTAATTGTATCGGAGTAAATGAGATAGTACTGTCGCAGTTACTGGGCCTGGGCAAAGGAATAATAAGAAAACTCATCATCTTCCTCGCGTAAACCCGGAATTTTTGCCACGGCTTTTTTCTCAAGGGAGCCTGGGGTCCAATTGACAACTAATCCCAAGAATTGGCGTAGGCACTGGATTTTACGAAAGCGACTGCCATCAGACTGACCTTGAAACTCAGAGAGTAAACTAGGCCTTATCGGGACTAGTCCGGCTTCCTCACGATGTTTTTCCTTCACCGAAAAGCAAATAGTAAATATCAAATGATATTTCGTATATAAGTTCCGAAAAACTCTTTGGTACGAGCCGGGGTTTGTACCTGCGACCTTCGGATTGAAAGTCGCACGCTCTTATCGCTAGGCCACCAGCGCTCAAGGAATAATCTCCCTTATTAATACAATGGACATTGGTTGGAGTCTGATGTGCTCTACTACTTATCCTGAAGCCTGAAGCACGGCTTTGACTTCGCATGAAAGTTCGCCTCACTGGGGCACTTCGGACGTTTAGGCCCAGGTGAAGATCGGTACCCGGCGTTGCGATATTGTCAACAAAAAATTCGCGCTCGCTGCGCTCGCGTTTTTGGTTGACCCTGTATCTACATGTTATATTAGCTTGACTGGTGAATGAATAGAGTTAGACCATGAAAATTCTGCAATTATTTTGATAGCACACGCAGTGCAACTAGTGCAGATGTTATTTATACGTCATAATTTCATAAAAGTTTTGACGTTTAAAATAACACTTGCACTGCGTGTGTTATCAAAATAACTCTAGTAATTTTCTTAAAAAACTGCTTAAGTAACATCAACTTCAAGGACATTAGGTGTTGACAGCTCTTAATATGTGTGAAAAAGTGGTTTTATGAAATTTTTTCAACGATTTTAACAAGTCTACAAAAGGTTCGGTTTCGGTTTCGGTTTCGGCCGAAACTAGAGCCCAAGCCGAACATTCGGTTTCGGTTTCGGCAAAAAAACATGTTTCGGTCGGACACTACAAAACTGTCGTTACTGAGGGCCAGAGAACCCAAGATTCTCTAAGAATTAAAGGACAATATTCGTCAAGAAATCCTATCAATATATCCGCAACATCTAAGAACAGTTTTTCAAAATTTACAGCAAGACTGGAAGAGTGCCGCAACCACTACGGACGACATCTTGATGATTTAACGTAAACATTATTTTATTATCTCAAATTCTAAATTTACTTTTTATCTTAAACGATTTAGACCTATGTCTAAATGCATAAAAAATTATTAGAAACATAGAAAATTTTTATTTAACACCACATTGAAAAATGTTTACAGGCAATGCTACAAAACATTATAAGCCTTAGAATTAAACTTAAATAGGCAAAAAATATTATGTTTACATGTAGATTTTTTTTTTTAATTATGATGCTAAAAAGGAGCGAACCTCAGCATGTGTTGCAGCAGGCTTACCTACTACAACGCTGGGCTATTTATCATTGGCCCACCTTGTAGAAGATATATTTTGTGCCTCCCGTATTACACGTAAAGGGATGATTTTTTTTGCTTCAACCACATGGTGTGGAATATCGTCGGATACGATTTTTTTTAACGAATAGAGGTCTTCAATAACCATTTTTAGGGTTCCGTACCCAAGGGGTAAAACGGGACCCTATTACTAAGACTCCGCTGTCCGTCCGTCCGTCCGTCCGTCCGTCCGTCCGTCCGTCCGTCCGTCCGTCTGTCTGTCACCAGGCTGTATCTCACGAACCGTGATAGCTAGACAGTTGAAATTTTCACAGATGATGTATTTCTGTTGCCGCTATAACAACAAATACTAAAAATAGAATAAAATAAAGATTTAAGTGGGGCTCCCATACAACAAACGTGATTTTTGACCGAAGTTAAGCAACGTCGGGCGGGGTCAATACTTGGATGGGTGACCGTTTTTTTGCCGTTTTTTGCATTATGGTACGGAACCCTTCGTGCGCGAGTCCGACTCGCACTTGCCCGGTTTTTTTATAAAGTCTGTTCGGAAAGAGAAGATTCGAGTCCTGGAATGTATCGGGCCCCATACAATCCAACTCTTCTCTTTCCGCACAGAATCTATAAAAAAATAGTGTTATTTTCGAAAATAATGGCTCCGAAAGGCTTATAAAATTGTGTAACTTTTAAACCGTCATACCATACATTACATTATGAGGGAAAACTTAATAAGACAAAGAAAACTGTTTCGAATATTATCTTACAGTTTCGAGCTGCCGGTCAGATATAACGGCCGAACTTATACGTGCGAATTTAGGCCGTACAAAATACATTTTAATAACATCTAAGGCCAATTGCACTTGTCTCTGCAACTTTTCCGAAACAGTAATTTTAATGACATTGGCCTAAATAGGCCGGTCTCATTAGAGCTTCTAGCTCTAGCGCAGTTGACCAGTGTTAATCATATCGCGGGTGCAGTCGCCTTTCAGATTTGATACCATAAAGGCGCCGGTGCACTTAACAAGATAAATAAATAAATAAATATCAGGGGACATCTTACACAGATCAACCTAGCCCCAAACTAAAACAATACACTCTTTTTTTGGGCAGTCGTGTAAGAAATAAAAAAATTGTGTGTTTTTATAGTGCATGTGCTACATGGAATATCCAGTATTTTTTACAAGGTAAGTTTAAAACAAATACAGTGTTTTTATACATCTAAATCCGATTGTACTAACCAAATAGGTTTTAGAGTTATAGTCGCAGGAAACCTATACAATACATAACATGAAGTCAAAGATTTTTTATAAAAAATAAACAAGGTGCCAAGGTTTTGCTGCAACCAAATATTACCTATATCACAATATCCTTTTGCGACTCTAACTGATATCTAAATCTAATTCAAAAATCTCTGGTCGATACGCGTAAAACTATCGGAATGCATTAGTACTTAATTTCAAAGTGATTTTGTCAGACTAAGCAAAAAAGTTACAATTGATATAGCCTGTCCGATTTCTAAGATCAAATTCGCCATACATTCACTATGGCGTACTTTATCTTAGCAAAACAGACAATGCCTTTAGTTACTTATTCTACAATTTAATTTCAATGAAGATGTTTCATTCGCACTTCGCAGTGGAATGTTATTAACACACATATAAATAATTCAATTAGTAGTTCTTACGGAAATGCCTAGTTTATATCATAATCGATTTTTTAACCTTCGCTGATACTAATAATAAGTGGTTTCCTTGGGCCTTGCTGAAAAGTTTAAATAAACTTATAAATTCATAATATTAAGTACCTAACCTATGAACAATAATTAAAAATGAATATATTTCAGTCACGCGATTAATGTATATTAATAAAATTATGTAATTGGGTGTTTTTATTATGGATAACTTTACATAATTGAACTATATATTATCCAGTCTAATACCGTTCAAAAATTGTGCCCTTGGTCCATCCATACAGAGCTATTCTATTATAAATAAACGTCTTAAAGCTAAGGGATTTTTTTAAATAAGTAAGCAACAGATACCTACATCTGTCCAATTTATAATTATCGCTTATTTCTTCACAAGGATTCCTATACCGACGTATAAAAACAATGAACCTACCTTCAAAAGCAAGTTTTAGAGCGCCATTAGTGCACAATGTACCTACAGTCACCATCAGATATATCGGAGCGGCCAAGGTGTTCACAATATCTGAACACGCACTCTAACGCCTTGACAATAGAGGCGTGTTCAGATATTTGTGAGCGCCTTGGCCGTTCCTATATATGTATCTGATGGCGACTGTACATAACCATAACCATAAACAATCCGATGGAACGGAGATGGAATATGTATGAGGTTGTCAAAAAAGTTTACTGCAGGCTATGATGTCAAGATACATATAAGTCAGCAATAGCACTATAAATAAAATCACTGTTGAGTGGGTGCCGACCGACTCTCAAAAACGAGGAGGCCCTATATTTATTCTAGTTCTAAAATCTATATTTATTTGTGTGTGTGTAATTTTGTGTTTGAATATTTTTATGTACCTACAAATAACGGTCTTAATAAAAACATTATAAGTATAAAGAGACGACTTGGCTTGCGTTTTCAGTAAAAAAAAAAACTAATTAAAGCTTAGGTCAAAAATACGCAAAACCTATGAAAAAAAAAAAAATGGAAATCAGTAACCTACAAAATATGCAACTTTGTTGAAACAATATATAAAGAAGTAACATTAAAATAAAACTTACTTTGTCACAGGCAGCTGTATTCATAAGTCGAACTGAAGAAATGGCACATGAGATCAAATTCATAGTGTGGACAATTCTGTCATGCTTACTAACAGCTGAACTCTCCGTCGATGGATTTCAATACCCAACATTCTTTAGAGAAGCCAGATCCAGGCGGAAGCAGTCATACAGGCAGAACCCTATTATCGACCTGTTGATGCAGTCAGTCAACCCCAACTATGACCCGAAGGACCCCATGGACCTCTTTGATTTTCTGAGAGACCAGTATCCATTACCTAATGGTAAGTCAACATAGATCTAGTTAGAAGTAGAACTATAGGTAGAACTATTATAGATCTGTTAATTCAGTCTATCAACTCTAACTGCGGTAGTAATATGTATCACAAGGGATCTCTAGTCTAGGATATATCGATATTAAGTTTGCCATAGAGGTTTTGTCATAATGTCATAAATTATAATCTTTAGCAAAGAAATAACCGAATCCACAAAACAAAGTGAAAGTGCCATCATTTCATGGTTGTTCCACTTCATTAAACGTCGCTATCTAAAGTTCCCAAATCACTATAGGTATGCTTAGGTTTTAGGTTGTTTGAACAGTTTCTTCGATTTCTTCAGGATCCCATTATCAGATCGAAATCTGATGATAATGGGACCGGGTCATTGTTCATTGCCAAAAAATTATGTACACCATAAATTTGAATGGCCCGAACAACTGTGAACTACGCTCTTTCAAATAGAGTCAGACCAAGAATAGTCTGCAGCGGATTTGATAGCCCACGCAGTGGAAGTGTTATTTTAAACGTCAAACTTCTATGAAATTATGACGTATAAATGACACTTGCACTGCGGGGGCTATCAAATCCGCTGCATACTTTTTTTGGTCTGACTATAAGAATATAATTTCAAAACGGTGCAGCTGTCTTCAAAAACAACCCTCCTTCGAACTTTTGTCGGTTTATAATTCTTAATAAGTACTCAAATAGAATATTCCGTAAATATGAAATATTAATAACGGCCGTATTCTTTAGAGGTTTGTTGTAAAGGATGTAGACCGCCTCACATTGGAACGAAATTACTGAAAAATGGACATTCTCATTTTTTTTTTAAACTTAATTTTAAAAAATGCTATTCGGTTGAAAATTATGTAAGGAATAAAAAATGTTATGTAAATTTTTTCAAAATAAGGCTTATTTAAAGCAGAAAAAAATAAAACCTGTTTTTTTTGTATGAAACTGCAAAATAGGTATCTTATTATAAGAAAACCGTTACCGATCCCGCTTTCTAACCTTTAGAATATTATTCTCCTACTTAAAACTAGTAGAAAATAGTAAACAGCTTATCTCGGTAGGTGCCCGTTTTTTTTTATATACCAGTCAAAAGTCAGTACATGTTTCTTAGTGTTTTATTTTTTATTTTTAATAGTTTAACGGTATATTAATGATAATTTAGTGTAAATACAACATATTTTTGACATTTTTATAACTATGACAAACGAAAAAATAATTTTATACGTACGAGAAAATTATGAAAATTTTATATATAAGCAAAAATGAAAGTAAGTGAAAATATGTCGTATTTACACTAAATTATCATCAATATACCGTAAAAATATTGAAAATACAAAAATAAAACACTAAGAAAAATGTTGTTTTGTACTGACTTTTGACTGGACTATAAAACAAAAACGGGCACCTACCGAGATAAGCTGCTTGCTATTTATACTGTTTTTAAGTAGGAGAATAATATTCTAAAGGTTAGAAAGCGGGATCGGTAACGGTTTTCTTATAATAAGATACCTATTTTTCAGTTTCATACAAAAAACAGGTTTTATTTTTCTCTGCTTTAAATAAGCCTTATTTTGAAAAATTTTATATAACATTTTTTATTCCTTACATCATTTTCAACCGTATAGCATTTTTTAAAATAGAGTTTAAAAAAAAATGCGAATGTCAATTTTTCAGTCATTTCGTTCCAATGTGCGCCTATTCCATCACATCACTCATAGTTCCAAGTTTATGACACAGCCTGGTAGCTTGTGGCTTCGAAATATTAAAGCGAAGATTAACTACCTGCAGGTATATAGACAGGTATGTAATCTATATTGTGTATGACAGGCTACGTAAGCATGCAGAGTACCTACTCAAGGAGGCATTCAACCCGAAAGGTTCAGATCTCACGAGATAAAAGTAATCAAGTCTACCACTTGTACTTGCACGTACATCCAGGGCCTTATTCGCGGGTCAACGTCCGGAAAAGATTGGTTTCATATATTCAGTATAGTGGTGTAACTGGTGTACTTAAGTATACAGTCATTGAACTCCTCAGATAAAAAAATGGCCAAATTGCAGGGGCCATGCATATTTAGAGATTTAGTAAAGACGTTTTATGAGGAACAAAAGTTGTAACTTGGCTTCATATTCACGTTTTAAAAGCGCAGTATAGCAAAAAGGGACACTACGACAATATTGATAATGTTTTCATCACACTTACTCGTAAAGGGTTAACACCCTCATATTCCTTATAACTTCCACGCATGCGCTCGCAATGGATTATAAATATTATAATACCTGATGTTACTCTAAAGTAGTGGATATTTTTTTATTATGTCATTCGAACCTTTATGCGTTTTTTTTTCATAACCAGTATCTTTACAACTATTGAGCGCCGATAGAAGATTTGAAATAAGGATCTTCCATGTTTTGAGTCGATTAACTCATTTATGGATACAAGTTTTTGTGTTATTTAATCGCTTTTTGAGATATTTTTCACACATTATTTCAGTCCGGGCTGACGATAATTACATGATGATGATATTCCTGACCGATTTCGGCCACAGTGACTCTGTGCTCTGGAGTAGGCAATTTTTAATTCTCGTTAATAGAATATAGCTGTTCCAGTCTCTCGTGCGTCTCTAGGTAGCGTAACATACAAGCGCCACTTGCACCATCCTATTAACCCGGGGTTAACCGGTTAAACCGTTAACCCAGTGTCAAATTGTACTGGTAACCATGGAAACTCCAGGTTTAACCGATTAACCCCGGGTTAGTGGAATGGTGCTAGTGGCCCTAAAAGTAACAAAATGACGGACATTTCGGACATTGACGGAATTAAGTTTGTTTTTACTCGTATGCCTTTTGTGATTTTTATAGTAAATCCTGTATTTGGTATCGGAGAGCACCAATTGGTGTGGTCGAACTGTTGATGATGAACTCAAAATGCCGGTAACTGTTTTGTGAAGTGCGTTCTTTTGCTGATGAAAGTTATCATTTATTATTGTTGCACTAGACTAGACCGATACGAGTATTCGATTTCCCTTAACGATGCAGATTATGTGGAAATAACTTTGTCTTAACAATTTAATGATGCTGATAATGATAATGATAATATGACATATAAATGGAATGCATGGTATACATTGCGTCCTTGTTATAAATGTACTTTAGTACATAGCTTTGATATGCACAATTTCATACGAGTACTTATGTAATTATGGTGGGGTGGACTATAAGAATTGTCACTCCATAAATCAAACCACTTCGAGCTTGATTAATGTTGAATGAATACCGTAGATATATGGATTATTTCTTGATAATAAACTAATGACGATTAACATAACGATTCTCATAATAAAATGTGTTACTAATCCCTACTACTAATACAACCAGCCATTAATCAATTGCAATTACGTGTTACAACAAATCATTCAAAAGCGAAAAATCACCAACGACTTGATTGCCTAGTAAAACCTAGGTGCCTTGCATCATTACATTAGAATGCCATTACTCGTTTATTATGTTATGAGAATTAACACGTAAATTCACGGAAAAGAACGCTCCTAACGACTTTGCTCGACACCATCGCTGGCGAAGTTGCTCGAAGCGTTTTTTTTCGTAGCCGAGACACACTTCTACTAATTTTTTTAGGTCTAAAGCAGCCATTAACCCAATACGACTACATAATCGTCGGGGCGGGTTCGGCCGGGTGCGCGCTGGCGGCCCGTTTGACAGAGGACCCTGGGGTCACGGTCCTGCTGCTGGAGGCGGGGAAACCGGAGATGTTCACCACGGACGTGCCTGCGATCGCTCCGTACTTCCAGAGGACAGATTACACGTGGCAGTATTATATGGATAAGGAGCCTGGCGTTTGCATGGGTATAGTAGAGAGTATTTTCCATATTAAACATTAGATTTGAAAGAGCGAATTTAATCGCCTCAACGTTGAGCAAAGAGCAGATATAAACTGGAACAAGCTTAGCAAAACAGTCCAGATACTTAATTGTAGATTGTTAACCAAAACTTTCTTTCACCCGAGTTAAAATACTTTTCATTTCGACTATGTAAATATTTATTTTATAAAATAATCAACATGCTTAGGTATTTGCGATAATTTTGTACAGCGCTAGCGCTCATATACCTACGAGTATTATACACTTGATTATAAGGATATATTCTCAGTTAAATTGTTGAGCTAATTAAGATATTTTTTGGCAGGAATGATAAACGAAAAGTGCTTTTGGCCGAGAGGAAAAGCAGTAGGAGGAACCAGTGTCATCAACTACATGATTTACACGCGTGGCCGGCCCGAGGAGTGGGACCGCATAGCAGCTAATGGAAACGTTGGATGGTAATGACTTGAAAGATAATTATTAATTATTAATATAATTACCCATTATAATCACATACAGCTAAAGATTAAGTGATTACATAAGTGGAAGCAACCAAAACATTGAACCGGTTTTACGTATGTTTTATTTATTTGGTCATTGTTATTGCGTAATTTTTTCAATTAATTAGAAATTAATCATTATCGCTTGATTTTGCAACAGGTCGTACAATGAAGTATTAGAATATTACAAGAAATCCGAGCGATCGAATTTAAGAGGGTTGGAAGATTCTCCGTATCGAGGAAGAAAGGGTGAAATGAACGTAGAATTCACAAAATTTAGGTAAGCCGTCTTCAGATTTGTAAATAAATTTATATAGTTTTAGCGACTTTCAATCGCACATTACTTACATGTTTATTTTTCAGAACACCATTAATTGAGGCGTTTTTGGAAGCTGGGCGACAATTGGGTCACCCCACAGTCGATTACAATTCTCCTGAACAACTTGGGTTTGGATATGTTCAAACTACCACGATAGATGGCAAGAGAGTAAGCGCTGCTAAAGCTTTCCTCCACGGAATTAAAAATAGGCCCAATCTCCATATACTACCAAAGAGCCGGGTGACTAAAGTTTTAATTGATAGTACAACGAAGACGGCCTACGGAGTACAGTACGTTAGAAATCGTCTAAAGAGAAATGTAGCTGCGAGGAAAGAAGTAATATTATCAGCCGGTCCCATAGCATCGCCACAACTGCTCATGTTGTCTGGAGTAGGGCCGAAAGATCACTTGAGTAACCACGGAATTCCTGTCATTCAAGATCTACCGGTCGGGCGCATGCTTTTCGACCACATCAGTTTTCCAGGAGTTATATACACTTTAAATACTACAGGACTTACTTTGAGCGAGTCTCGATTGATACAACTTCCGCAGAGTATTCAAACTGTCGCTCAATGGCTTCAATACGGAGACGGTCCGCCCGCGAGTCCCGGTGCAGTAGAAGGAATCGGATATATCAAAACTCCTGTATCCAATGACCCTGCGAATGTCCCAGACATAGAGTTAATAAGTATTGCCGGGTCATTAGTGTCAGATGGGGGACCAGATGGAAGCAAAGCGGTGAGACGAGGAATGATGATATCGGAGAAAGTTTTTGATGCCGCATTCGGATCGATCGATGATACGGAAACGTGGAGTGCGTTTCTGATGTTGTTGCATCCTAAATCGTTTGGTTTTCTTGAGTTGAAGGACAACAATCCATGGAGCTTTCCGCGAATGCGGGGGAACTATCTATCAGACGCGTATGGGCAAGACGTAGCAACGTTCGTGGCAGCGGTGCGGCACGTGCAGGCGCTGGCGGCTACGGAGCCGTTCCAGCGACTGGGCGCCAAGCTGCACAGGGCGCAGTACCCGGCCTGCCGCGCTTTGCCTTTCGACTCGGACGCATATTGGGAGTGTGCGGTGCGGACGCTCACAGCCACGCTGCACCACCAGATCGCCACGTGCCGCATGGGTCCCGCCAGTGACCCTCGGGCCGTCGTTGATCCAAGGTTGCGGGTGTACGGTGTGCGTAACTTACGCGTCGTTGACTCCAGCGTCATCCCCCGCACAGTGTCCGTTCACACAAATGCACCCGCTATCATGATCGGTGAAAAAGCGGCTGATATGATAAAAGAAGATGCAAATCGAATAAATCCTGAGAGATCATGAATGTTTTTTTAGCGTTAGATTACTTTGTATTTATTACATAAGCTATTGTCAAACATATACCTCTGAATTAAAATATGTTGCGCCTATGTGAATAAGATAGTCTGATACCCTTAAGTTTTAGTTTTTATGTTCCACGAGATAATTAATTTATAATTTATAGTGTTGTGTGTTGTGGTTGTTTTTTTAATGTACTAGTCTGAAATTCAATAGTGATATTAATAAGTAATAAACATGAAGGTTGTACTAGTTAATCTAATTGTTTCATTTAATCTGAAATAAAATATTTGTTCGCAGATACAAAATAATTAGGTGCAATATAGAGACCAAACAGATACGTGTTAATTCAACCAATTTGAGTCCTGTGTAGCTTCGTATCTTCTGAGTTGTAAGTCTAAGGAAGGACAGTAACAGTCATGAAATCCCTCATACTTTTCGTAGTATTTGTCACTGCGACAAGATATACGCTGCGGCTGCGGCCCAGCCCAGCCAGAATTTTATTAAGATTGGTTGAATGTACAGTGCGTCATGATTGTATGTTTCATTGCCAGTTACTTACACGCTGGAATCGCTGGATAATAAATATTTTATGACACGATTAGATGTGGGTCTCTATTGTTTCCCAAAAAGTTTCAAGTCATAATGTATTGTTTGCCCGCATGTTCGTTAGTCATAATTTATTTGGTTCAGAAACGCGTCACTTTTCAGGATTGCCATAAAACAAACCTAACCTAACCTATCTATAGGATAACCTTACGAAAACCGTGAAAAGTAAACGGTTTCAGTTTTATGACTAATGATAATATGACAAACAATACATTATGACATTTATGACTTAGAACTTTATGGGAAACAAAGGGACCCCATTTGATGTACCTATATCTATGCCCCTTCGTTTAACTGTTTTTGATAATTTTTATTTATTATAAGATTTAGGAGCTAATAAAAACGTGAAAATATTTTAAAGCTGTGGTTAATATAGGTACACGTAAATCAAATAATGTAAAAATATTTTCTAAAGGTAATGTTAATATTCCAGATACTAAAATTATAATTAAATTTAAAATAACGTTTGTTGGAGAAGCGATCGTCCTCTTACCTCTTAACGAAGTAGGATTATAAGTTTTGTGCAACCGGCTCCTAGATTGTTTTTGCAGCATTTCGGTTCATTAGTATGCACAACCATGACCATGCACAGTAAGTAGCCCCACCTCTAAATTAGCAATACGCCCATACGCGCCTATGGCTACGAAGGCGCGTATGCACATTGTAAGCCCCCAAAGGCAGATGCCAGGGTGTCGCATCGCAGACCGACATACCAGCACGGGCCGTTGTCGAGGCCAGCTACTTTTTCGATTTGTTATTTGGATTTTTTAAATTTTACACTTTTTATGAAGAGGTGTGAAATATTTCAAAGATGATCATAAAATTAAAAAACTTCATCCTGTTTTTGACAGTTTTCAGTTCAGTATTTACAGAAGAAGCGTTTGTTGAAACAGAGAACGAACTAAGTGACTATGAAGATTTATTATCGCAAAGTTTCAGTGAAGAATTACAGGAGGGCTTCGATGTACCAAAGGAAGGAAATAATGGCAGAAATGCGAAGTTACTGTGGCCACATCCTCAAAGCCCCATAATAGATTACGTCAGAAAAACAGTGGCGAAGAACCATGTGACCAAAAATACCGGAGACCTCTTCAATTTTCTAAGGGACCAATTTCCACTTCCAGAAGGTGAGTAATTTATATTTAAGTACACATATTCTAACACAAGGTTAAATACTTAGGAACTTGGCATTGTTAGTTGATAAAATAAAAAGTGGATTAGATATTCAAGGTAAAATTCAACAGTCTAACGTGGGATGGCCTTACACTTGACTATTACTTTTCACGTGTTTGTAGATAATATCAAAACCCAATATTTATTTCGATGGCAAGTTTATTACTCCTTACTGAGTTAAGAGTCCTTACTTTTTTTCTATCTATACTCTGTCAAGCAATTTCCGTTAGTAGAAAAGAGCGGCAAATTTAAAAAATGTATGCCCGAAGGGTTATCGTCCCATAGAAAATTTGTATTTTTCCACTGACCAACTTGTTTGACCAGCTATATGTATAAAATTTTCTTTAAAAATAATGCTAATTTTGTTAGTAAATGAAGCCTTAATTTAACTTGGAAAACAAGGATCAAAATTTTATAAATTATCCTAAAAATATACCAAACAGCGTGTTTGAACTAGATAACCAGATAATAATTAATGACCGTTCTACTTTAACCACGACCCTTCCGATCCGTTTACATATCTGTCACAGTATGAATAATAATATACAGATGTCATTTATGATAATATTCTGGTTTGCAAGGTCAATGCCATTCGCGAAGCGGTCAAAGAACTTGGCAATAAACTTGGCCGGCCGTTAGAAAAAGTAGTATGTAAGTTTTTCATAATTGATACCTAGCTGGCTTTTTCATTTAATTTAACAGAAATACGACGTTCTCTTGATTCTAAAACTACTTTTACTGGCCGGAAAACAGCGCAAGTTTTGGTACAAACGCGTGCCCGCGGCCAATATTCGCAGATTCTCTGATTTTTATTCATAAACAGTGATGTTTAGAGCGAATTTCTTGCTTGAGAATTCAATTAACTATTTTTATAATTGGCTCTTAAATATTGATGGCACCTACTGACCCGCATTTCTATTATAGGAAACTTTCGTTATTTTAGTTTATGGAATGAAAACAACTTTTATGTTTCCATTAAAATAGGCATTTAGTATTTGCAACGGTGTTTGACCTGACTTTCGTTGTTGGATATATTAGGTACAGTTAGGTTTATCCATGGTTTATCTCAGCTCAAAGTATAGTTCGTTTTTTTAGCATTAGAAAGAAGTTACAAGTAAGTGATCTTGAAATATCTTTTAACAGAAAAACGCTTTTTAAAAATCAGTAACTATTACTTATGAAAGCAGAAGAATATAAATGGTCGTATTAGATTCATAATTGTTACGTATTTGCTGTGACTTATTTTTAAACGCGTTTTTTAATTAAAAGACACATCAAGATTGTTTACCTTTTTTCTAATGCTAAAAATACGAACTATAAGAGTCTTTTTGTTACCTATTTCATTTATGCCTAAACTCTGCAAGAGCTATATATGATATTCAGGAAATTCAAGTTTGGAGCATCTTGGTATTTGTGACTCGATCATTATTATTATACACATAACAAACCGGTGTAAAAGCACAAATAAACCAATATATGTGTACATTCAACGCATGGGATGTTTTGTTTGTTAATTGAGACCAATATTTGGCGCGCGTTACCGTTACTTTGTAAAACAATTTAAGTATCTCCAAAGATTTGACATATAATCCTGCTTAATTAGCGATTTATTAATACAATCTTTATTGTCCAATATAGAAAAGGACAAATAGCGGACTTAATGACATAAGGCAAGGTCTATCAATCAATCATAATAGGGATAAATTTATCACGGCAGTAAGATTTTGTTTTGTGACAAATTCATCAAGTTCAAGTAAATAACGCTTTCAGCTACTTAAGGATCCTTGCATAATCTCAATTCCTGACTGCATTTTACAGGTCTTCAAGCGCCGTTCTCCGAGTACGACTTCGTAATCGTAGGTGCTGGATCAGCTGGGAGCACGCTGGCCGCCAGGCTGACTGAAAATCGGAACATGACTGTGCTGCTTTTGGAGGCTGGCAAGCCGGAGATGATCCTCACAGACATCCCAGCTCTGGCACCATACTTTCAGTCTACTGATTACTCCTGGCAGTACTATATGGAACGTGAAGAAGGTATATGTATGGGTGAGTATCTAACTTATTCAATTATACTTTAGCCCACAACTTCACTTTTGCGTCACTCACGGACATAAATACAATTTTCAGAAAGATTTTGATTCATTTAGAATATTTTTGGCTAGTTTTAAGAGGCGCGTAACCGGCGTAACAAATAAGACCAGAGGTCAATAGGAACTCCGATTTAATCGCAACCTTGCACCGCTCCTCTACCTTGCTAGTGATTTTTGGACAGATGCTCACCATAAAATAATACATAAGACGTTCGTGACGCGTATTATTAATATCGACATTGGGGAAAACGTTTTGTTCCTTTGGCCTGACAAGGGTTCATCATTCCTTATACGCCATACTTAGTAGAGTGCTGTTATGTTAGTAAGTACTTCGTACATTTTCGTAAATTCGTCATCCTACAATGCTGTTTTGTTAATAAGCTAATCTTACGCTCGATACAAGCTCGATTGGTTTGGTCTGTCATTGCTTTTTAGTTAGTGTAGCCACCGTTGGCGCTAGGAGTATATGGGGCTATTCATAAATTACGTCATTTCAAATTAGGGGGGGGGGTCTGGACATCGGATGACGGTAGCATGAAGTAGGAGGAAATGGGGTCATTTGAAGCATGATTTTTGGATGATTATAGGGGGGGGGGGTCAAAAATCGTCAAAAATCGATGACGTAATTTATGGACAGCCCCTATGCAGCTGTAATGCTCAGCCAAGGTATGGTCGGACCGGATCGATACAGCGATTGCGAGCACGATGTTTGTTTTATGTATTAAATAATCTTAGTTGTAAATAGTAGTTATGTTGTAACTTCTTGCTGTGTAACTTTTATTTTTGATTTTTTTTTTCTTATTTGACTATTTGTTTACTGTATGTTATTTCTATGTCTTTTTTCTTCTTGTCTGTTACCTCCCGTGATTCTTCTGACTTGATGGTCTCATCGGAAGATCAGCGCTGGAAGCCACCAGCAACATGCTGAGATGGGACCATTTCGTGGCACTTTCATCTTATTTTATGTTTTCTTTTATATAATGTAATGTATTGTACCGATTGTTTGTGCTTACGAATAAATTAATTCTATTCTATTCTATTCTATTTTGCAAAAAGTGGGGAAAAAGTACAGTACATTAGACTAAATCAATCAAACTCCGGTTTTGTGAAATAGTTAGCAATATACGCTAGTGCTACATTTTATCACCACTGTGCTAATAGTAGGTAAGTGATTGAGTTGAGGTTCATGGCTACACAGAATTTATTATTGTTACTTGTTCACATAGCTTTAAAAGGACGGAACATTTTTTAAGGTGTAAACCATTTTGAGAGGTTCATTGCTCTATGAACTATATCCGGTATACACTACTAATAAGTGTAATAGGTAATACTAATAATCCTTAGCATAGAACGTCTCGAACCGTAAGCAGTATGAAGATCAGTAACTAGATATTATAGAAAATATGCATAGTCTTGATTCGGAACAAATAATTAATTAATGATAATTACCCTGCTACAAAGCTGACGTGGTATTGTAACAGCTTTGTCAGCATTTCGTGTGCTCCGATACAGGTCATGGCGAATATACTCGGACTTGCGATTTTCTAAAGAATCCCCACCCCTAGTCTAAACCAAGTGATTAACCCCCGCGCTAAAAAGACCTTCATACAGTAGATACGATAAGGTACCATGATTTAAAGGTAGATTTAAAAAATCATAAACGTATTTGTGTAAACTAAATAAGAAACCCCACTTTTCCAGGTATGAAGAACGAGAGATGCTTCTGGCCAAGGGGCAAGGCGGTTGGAGGCACGAGCGTCATCAACTACATGATCTACACTCGGGGCCGCCCACAGGACTGGGATCGCATTGCCGCTGACGGGAATTATGGATGGTAATCAACTATTGGCAATAAAGTGAGCAGTAGAAAATGCTAAGCTGGAGAGGTGATCAAAGCCATCGAAGTACAACCTTATTGTTTTTGTGCGTTTCACATGGTAGTAAACAGCCTTAGAGAGCAGAACGCCCTTTCCCGCTTAGCGAATTCTGTTTCTGACTCTACAATATAATACGTATTATAATTATGCTACAGACCAAATCTATTTCTCTAAGACTAAAAAAAACCGAATGTCATCAGTCATGTCAATACAAGTTTAGCCTTGGAAAGGTACCAGATACATAGATTTTTTTTCGCAATTTTAATGTTATTTGAACACTGAACCACGCTATTCCTAATCACGTCTCAAGACTCCGTTACGTCTGGATGGTTTCCAAGTAACGACAGTCATGACAAACGCCTACAAAGTGGATATCATAAATAATTCAGGCATTTTAAGGCACTAATCGAATATCTAACGTCGTGTAGTGCGTACTCGAAGTAAACTAATTCTGTTAGTCAAATTAATCGGTTTGATTCAGTGCCTCCGTTAATATTCGAGTAGAAGTGGATTTGACCATTCAGAACATGAACACAGCAGTTTAACATTTAAATTAAACGTCCAAATTGCAAGGACTAATCTTGGAACATAATTATTTACTATCTAACCGCCCAGGCTTCGCACGGGTTACATAAGTAAACCCTAAACAAATTATACACCTAAACCTTCCTCAAGAATCACTCTATCGATAGGTGAAAACCGTATGAAAATCCGTTTACTTAATTTTCAGTTTATCGCGAACATAATACAAACACACAAACAGACAGGCGGGGGACTTTGTTTTATAAGGTGTAGTGATAGTGATTAGTGACATTTACACCGTACGTACATAGTGTTAGTGTACATAATTTTGATGATTACAGGTCCTATAATGAAGTTCTAGAATATTACAAGAAATCTGAAAGAGCTAATTTAAAAGGATTTGAAAGGAATCCGTATAGAAGCCAAGGAGGGGAACTACACGTGGAATTTGTACCCGTAAAGTAAGTTTTACATAGCTTTTTCCGTGCTCTATTAAATTTTTCCCACTAAATTACCTAATAGATTTTTTATTTATTGTAAGGGCTGTCTTACCTGAAATAAAATTTCTATAACGAATAAATGTTGTATGTTTGTAAATTAATTATTATACTAAGTAAATACCTAAGTTATTTTTTTTTAATTACAGAACAAAGCTTATCAAAGCATTTTTGGAAGCTGGCAAGATCCTGGGACACCCTACAGTTGACTACAACGCTCCCGACGGTTTCGGTTTTGGGAAAGTGCAAGTAACCATAGACCATGGACACCGGCAAAGTGCTGCCAAAGTTTTCCTACACCCTCACAAGAAGAGGCGGAACCTTCATATCTTGCCTCAAAGCACTGTTACCAAAATACTCATAGATCCCCAAAGTAACACTGCGTACGGAGTGGAATATTCGAGAAACGGTTTAACGTACACAGTGCGGGCGCGAAGAGAAGTGATATTGTCTGCGGGACCAATTGCTTCACCACAGCTCCTGATGTTGTCCGGCGTAGGACCGAAAGAGCATCTTAATCAAGTTGGAGTACCTCTAATAAAAGATTTACCTGTGGGCAAAACGCTATACGATCATATATGCTTTCCGGGTCTCATTTTTGAACTCAACACCACTGGTGTAAGCTTTTCTGAACGGGAAGCTACTCAAACTTCTTCAATTGTGCAATGGTTTCATACCGGCGACAACAGCCTCGCATCTCCTGGAGCAGTTGAAGGTATAGGATATATTAAAACGCCAGTGTCCGACGACCCCGAACTTGTTCCTGATATGGAACTAATCAGTATTGGTGGATCAATCATTGCAGACGGCGGTCCTGGTGGCAGCAAAGCCGTAAGGAAAGGCATGAGAATAAAAAGTAAAGTGTTTGATGAAGCATTCGGATCATTAGGAACTAAGGATACATGGAGTGCGTTCCCGATGTTGTTGCATCCCAAATCTTATGGTTTTCTTGAGTTAAAAGACAAGAACCCGTGGAGCCATCCACGCATGAGGGGGAACTATCTGTCAGACGCGTACGGGCAAGACGTGGCAGCATTCGTGGCAGCAGTGCGGCACGTGCAGGCGCTGGCGGCTACAGCGCCCTTCCAGCGGTTTGGCGCTAAGATACACCGCGCACAGTACCCGGCCTGCCGCGAGATACCCTTCGACTCGGACGCCTACTGGGAGTGTGGGGTTCGCACGCTCACGGCGACGCTGCACCACCAGATCGCCACGTGCCGCATGGGTCCAGCCAGTGACCCTCGCGCCGTCGTCGATCCAAGGCTGCGAGTATACGGCCTGCGAAACCTACGCGTTATCGACTCTAGCGTCATCCCACGGACCATTTCTGCGCACACCAACGCGCCAGCAATCATGATCGCCGAAAAAGCTGCTGATATGATAAAGGATGATTGGGGACAATAATATCTGAAATCTACCAACGATATTTACGACTCAACCAAAATTATTTAGGTACTTTCAAAGTCTCTATACTATCTTTCACGGTCAAAAAGCTGATGACTCTTAAGTGGTCAACACGATGACTCCCATCAGGGCTTCGGACCTTACCTATGGATGCCTTCGGTATTGCAATAGTAGATATTGAGCATGTAGGTTTACACACAAAACAAGACTGAATTCATTTAAGATTTACTAGACAGAGATACAACCGATTCCTAAACCGACCTCAGTTTTCTTTATGATGCAATATCGATGTCGAATTTGTTATCAAATAATAAAGACAAAATAAAGTAGTTTTGAAAATACTGCATTGCCGCAGAAGGTTTGGTGCTAAAATCTTCGTAAACCTAAGTAATGCCATATGAGTAATTAGTAAATAGGTATTAAGTTAATGCATTAAGAAATAAGTTAAGGCAACCATAAGTATTTTGGTCAATTAAAAGTATTAAAAATTATGATTTTTTTTATTATGCCTGCTCAGCAGTTCCAGCAACTTTGAATTAAATGAGTGTCCTCGTTAGATATGGCAATGAACTACGTGCGACTTAGTCCTTACACAGCATGAGGTTTACCTTGTGACATCAGAAATGCCTTTAACTGGTAACCGTGGTAAATTATTCATTGTTTACATTCACGAATGGATCACCCTTAATTTACTTATGTGCTTATTGCAGTTAAAAATAATGTACGCACTTAACGCAGTTTCTTTTTCAAATTATCAACTGCCACTGTCAGTGTCACTTTTCTTTTATTTCTTTTTTTTTAATGACAATAATTTATTTGAAACATCACACTCTTAAAATTAATAGATGAGATGTAATAATCATACGCGTTAAAATGAATTTCATTGCATTTGTTGCGCTAAAAATAACATTTCCGTAATATGACTATTAACACAAATATTGCACTCTTGTACTATACTTAAACAGAATTAACATTAGCGTTAATGTTATCTTATCTTACACAAAACAATATCAGAATGGTTCTGAAATTCGGTGTAGGTATTGAAAAGTGATATTAAGATTTGTAACCAAGATCGACATTCCCTTGTCACCTGTTTCTGGTTCATGCTCTACTTGAGCCCATTCGCAGTATGCATATGTTTAGTGGACGTCAAAAATATGTATACATTTTTCGCCTTATTACAAAGGAGTAAAGTGCAAAAGTGTAAACATATCTGTGACGTCGACTGTCCGCCAGTCGCCGCCTTGACACGGTGCAATTGCAATTACATGTTTACGGAAATTTGACTCATAAGGGCTCGTAATACCAGCCTTTTTGCAAGAATATGGTCTGAAGTAAACTGTTCTTGGTGGTGGTGCAAATTTTATAAAAGTAGCGCTTTATTGAATAACAAGAGTATTTTTGTTGTATAAGTGCATATGGAATAATCAGATATGTGATACAGTGTACCTTTTAGTAGGAATTATTATTTTAATAAATAAGAATGAATGGAGTATATTCAATATTGTGTAAAAAGGGGTAGTCTACTTCGTGACTAAGAAGCAGTTTCGAATGGAATTGAAATTAAAAACATCAATAGGACGGAATGTCAATTTTATAACAATAACTGAAGTGTTAATTATATTAATTCCATTTAGAAAATTTTAAGCCTTACAATGTTACTTTTACTTGGGACATTGGCGTTACTAGGGTCTTTAATAACATCAAAATGCCAGCAAGATATGTTAATACGATCGCAAGGGGTCTTCCAGTTTAAGGATCCCTCAAATTCGACATCCCAAACGAGGCCTCGAGGAGCCATGATGGACCTGGCTATGAGGGCTCTTTCGCCTGTAAGACGACCAACTACGACATCTATTGATTTCTTCGGATTTCTAAGAGATGCATATCCGTTGCCTGGCGGTAAGTAAGCATCAATTCGCCTCTTTAAAGATTTTGCTCATACATTTATAACAGGAAAATAAAGTCCGTCTGTGGCGTCTAAGCTAACATTATACCGACTTTGACAGAACAAAGTGTGGAGTGTCACAAGGGTAATTATACACGTATTACATATTGTATTAGAAATTTGACGTTTGTGATGATCTGATGATATTTCCGCACTTTGTCTTAGCAATTTTTTTGACTGTATATTAATGCTTTAATAATTAATTGAAAGACTGGTAACTGTTTGGATAGTTTAGATATCTACTAAGCAGATAACGAGATAATATTTGTGTATGAAATATAACTCAGATATTTTCCTTTAAAACGGTCATGGTCATGAAATGGCATCGTGAAAATCCAGTTCCATACGTTGCGTCATAAAACCGAAGTGACAATAATGCGGTTAACAAAATTACGCGCGCTCAATTGGTATTGAGAGTGCGTATGTCCCACAACCGTAATTTGCATAACACCGTAAATGTTATATACGTAATGTAATTCAGATGAAAATGCTCAGGTCATGAATAAAGATCCCTAAAGGGGCCCACTGATTAACAGTCCGCCGGACGGTATCGGCCTGTTAGTTAGAACAAAATTTCGACAGTTCCAAACAACTGACAGGCCGATACCGTCCGGCGGACTGTTAATCAGTGGGCCCCTCTCGTCTCGTTATAATCGTCTCAAGAAAACTGAACTCAAAATTTTTACATTCGACAAAAAGTCACTCTGTTTAAAAGTAAAACAATTTGTCGAAATACAGATATAATCTGAGTACCTAATAGGCTGAATTGTTCAAGGACTCAGAGTGGTGGGCCTCTAATATGAGAGTAATATAGTTCAAGTACGATACGGGTAATTTTTTAGATATTGATTATCTTACATTGATTACTTCAGGTCAAGCGGACGCGTGGGCAGAGTACGATTACGTGGTGGTAGGCGCGGGTTCGGCAGGCAGCGCTGTGGCCTCAAGATTGACGGAGCAGCGTGACGTCACAGTGCTGGTGCTGGAGGCAGGCAGAGCTGAGAACATCCTCACCGACGTGCCAGCGCTCGCGCCGTACTTCCAACGGACGGAGTACGCGTGGCAGTACAGGACGGAGCCGCAGCCGGGCGTGTGTTTGGGTAAGCGTCTTAAAGCAACAACAGCGTATCTTCAATCTTGATTTTGTTTAGATATAGCAGCAATAAGCCTTTAGATGGCAGCACTTAAACAAAACGATGATGGTGCAAGCCAAGGCAACATCGTAAGCACTAGTGGCCAGGGTGAAGGTATTGGTCGATTTTTTATATTTCTGTATCAACCGCATTTTTAATGTTCCCCAGGTATGGAAGGCCGCCGCTGCCTTTGGCCCCGGGGCCGCGCTGTTGGTGGTACGAGCGTGATCAATTACATGCTATACACAAGAGGTCGCCCCGAGGACTGGGACAGGATAGCTCAGGACGGGAATTATGGCTGGTTCGTGTGGTTACATGTTCATTTTTAAATCTAGAGTCTTCAACTCTTCACACATATCATAAAAATTCTTTGTTTTGTAGGTCATACGAGGACGTGCTGCCATATTTCATGAAACTAGAAAAATCAAACCTCATGGAAAACAACGAAAATCCCTATAAAGGCCACAGTGGAAAAGTTTCTATTGAAAATCCACCGTTGAGGTACGTATACAATACAATACAATACAAATACTCTTAAATACGTATTTGCATACATAGCCGAATTAGCCGAAAAATTCGTATTGATTTTCTTAACATCGGAAATGAAAGTGTTGAAATCATGTTTCGAGTAAATTAAATACCGAGACAGTACATCTTATCGTAATGAGATACATTCTAAGGCTAGATAAGTGTGCTGCGTTTAGTACAACAGCCTAATTGCTATATGCATCGAGTATAAAACAATATTATACTTTTTAAATTATTTAAGATGCAGTTATTTATTTTCTATTTTTAGAACTCGTTTGATACAAGCTTTTTTGGCTGCTGGAAGACTTCTCGGCGATAAAACAATCGACTACAACGACCCAGACAAAGTGGGCCTGGGATACGCGCAGACCACAACTTCCAAGGGTCATCGCCACAGCGCTGCTAAAGCGTACTTACATCCCCACAAAAACCGGAAAAACCTGCACATTTTGCCAGAAACCAGAGCTACAAAAGTGGTTATCGATAAAGCTACCAAAACCGCAACTGGTGTAGAATACGTACGAAATGGAATGAGATACATGGTAAAAGCAAGGAGGGAAGTTATTTTATCAGCGGGGCCTATAGAATCGCCTAAACTACTCATGTTATCAGGAATCGGCCCAGAGAACCACTTGAAAAAGTTTAACATAACTGTACTTCAAAATTTAAGCGTTGGCAGGACTTTGTATGACCACATTTCATTTGACGGGATAGTGTTTACGTTGAATACGTCGAACATCAGTTTAATAGAATCTAGAGAGGCTAATCTACCAAATATAATAAGATGGATTAATTATGGTGATGGTCCGCTTGCTTCTCCTGGTGGAGTCGAAGGACTTGGCTATATTAAAACTGACGTGCCGCATGAAGATGATGTTTATGTAGACCTCGAGTTGCTAGACATTGGAGGTTCAATCGGTTCCGACGGGGGTGGAGCCATCCGGCAAGGAATGAGGATAAGAGACGACGTATTCAACCCAGCCTACGGGCCCATCGTCAATAGAGAAACCTGGAGTGCCTTCCCGATGCTCTTATATCCAAAATCCAGAGGCTACTTAGAATTAAGGGACAAGAATCCGTTAAGCCCACCAAAAATTGTAAATAATTACCTAACACATCCGAGAGACGTAGCAACATTGCTAGCCGGAATACGATATGTAATTAAAATGGGTAATTTGCCGCCGTTTAAGAAATATGGATCAACATTATTCCAGCCGAATTTTCCGGAATGTAGAAATCGAACATTTAATACAGATGACTTCTGGGAATGTGGGCTACGACAGCTGACGCAGACGGAGCACCACCAAATAGCAACGTGCAAGATGGGCCCAGTGTCCGACCCAGACGCTGTAGTAGACAATGAACTAAAGGTGTATGGAATAGAAAGACTACGAGTCATCGACAGCAGTATAATTCCTAGACATACAGCAGCACACACTAATGGGCCGGCCATGATGATCGGCGAAAAAGGCGCGGACCTGCTTCAACAAGCTTGGAAATGGAAAACTGAGAATTATCAACAAAGTGTGTCACAGAATAAGGATAATGAGTTCTATATATATGACAGCAGCTAGTGTAATATTTTATGAAGATATTGTTAATTATTAGAAAACTAAAGTTACCTAGTAGTAAAGGTAGATAGTAGAGATGTGCGCCGATGGCAAAATCATCGGCGGCGGCGTCCGATGATTTTATGACCGGCGGCGGCGGCGTGATCGGCGTGAAATCGGCGTGGCATAATTTTTGATACTGCATGAGAACGTGGCTGTAGAAACTCTACATTAAAGCCTTCTGAGTATTTACTAGGCTATCCAAAACATATTATGTGTGTTTTCTAAATTATTGCCGAAAATTATTACCCATCATGTCACTTGGCAACTACCTATTTATTACCAATACCAACCGAACGGTTACCAACGGTATGTTTAAATATTTAAATAAGAAGGATACTTTAAAACACTACATTTTAGGCAGTATTTTTACTTACTTTGTAAGCGAGATACAAATAAAACACAAAAAAAATCTTTATATGTTAAGTCTTAAATCTATATTGACTTTTCCCAGCCGCTGTCGCCTAGGATTTGTTACGAAATAATGATGAACTACATACTTTACATTTGTCTGAACTGAAGTTTAACAGAAATGTATGTTATAATAAAGAAGTCATCGTTTTCGAAAGTAAACGTCTCTGGCAGGTTGATTCACTCAACAGAATGTCTTTGAAGTGTCCCGTTTTATGGAATATTAAGGTCAACTTTGTTTCCTTAACTGCTAGCTTAGTGATGATACTTGGTGATTGAAGTTCCTATAAGTAGGTATAATTGTTTAGGTATGGCTCAATACGAAGCTTTAGCCTGACTTTTATAATTTTGATTGAAATACATATTGTTAAATAAAAGAAGCTGATAATCACCATAAAATGACTAAGAATTGATCGTGTGTAATTTTAAATGAAATTGTATATTATGTGATAAATAAATCAAATCATATCTATCAAATGATGACCCTTATGCGTGTCACCAGCATCACAAGAGAAATCATAAAATACGCAATTATAATCGTGGTGACAGCTTGCTGGAGATTCTAAAAAGAAAATAGCATGTTTATGTCCTAGGATATGAACCTGTTATTTTCTTGACTTTAGTTCACTGATTAAATTGACAATCAAGAGACTATTGATGTAAAACAAAATGCGTTCTACAAAAAAGCTGTGCGATAAAATATCAAATAATAACCTGAGATCCAGAAACTAGATCTTGTTTAAATTAACGCTAAATCGTTATCACGGCTAGACACTGCAAATACAAAAATGATGCTAATTTGGTTCACTGGCAAATAATAAGCGAAAAAGCATAAGGATCTATAAATTATACTTCTGACACTATCTACTCGCTACGCAACATGGAATAAGATACGATAGGTATCAAAATTTCCCACGCCGATTATACGCCGGTCAAATTTATCGGCGGCGGCGGCGTGGAAAATTCGTCGGCGGCGGCGGCGCGGCGGCGCGGCGCACATGTCTAGTAGATAGTAGTATCCCATAATATCACAAAACTGAACTGGCAAAAATACACCAAACCTAATTGAATGATCAGTATTAATAATATCACAAACCTTGAACTTGAACTTGGTATGGCCAAGGTAAGATTATCTAATACAGGTGATGGATTCATAAATGTGGCACATGAATGATACTAATCTAATCTGTTAATATTTACTTAAATGTTTGAAGCCAGATAAATCAATCTAGATATGTATCGATCGAAGTCACTGTAAGAACTATATTATGGAAATAAAACTAACTACCGTTTCCCATTGTATTTTAAATACATTTTTTGTACCTAAATTAACAATAGTGTATGTATGAGTATAATATGGATAAACAAACACATAGCCAAAATCGTTCACTCACAGCCCGTATAATAGCGATCTTTTTCATACACAATTTTCTAGGGCTATGACTGATAATTTTGACCTATGACAGAGTGTAACGGTATTTGCGATAGACTAAACAATAGACGACTGCCAGTAAGGTAGATAATCAAATTATGCATATACCCATGGTATAATATACTCCGCCTGGTACTCCATTCCGAGATTCGCGTATGACCTAACTGACACGCGCCTACGTCATCATACTGTTTACAGGTTCTCAAACTTTGAAATGTGGGAGAATTTTAACCAACGGTGAAAATTATTTTAACGGCATTAATTTTAAGTTATTCATGTAGAAACATAGTAAAATAAAACAAATCTAATGTATTAAATTAAACTTTATTTATCTATACAAGACAAACGTTTAAAAAACTAATTCACAGTTACACATTCATTACCAAGCTTACGACGTGAAAAGTTTGGAAAACACTGCGACTGCTGACACTGAGCGAGAAGGAAATAACAATTAACACGCGTTCGACAAGGATGACGGTCAGGGCATGAAGTTATCTAGATCCGAATTGTCAAATGTCCACAGCGCTATCCTGTGTTGCCAGTAGTATAAACAGAATTACCCGAAAGTCTGAAATTTCTTTCGTGAATCGGAAGATATTGCTAACGAGTAATTAAAAATGACGTGTTATTGTAAAATTTAAGCTAAAATACATACTTATAAATGAAAATTATAAAATTATAAAGAAATATTTTAACTTATTAACCATAGGTATAATGTACCCATGTAACATGTTATGTTGAAATAAAGTGGCAATGTTATTGTGACGTAATCGCGTGTCACTCTGGGAATGGAAGACCATGTTTTATTAGACCATGCATATACCCGCCTACTCGTTACGCCGGGAATTTTAGTTTGAACTGTATGCAGTTCAAAATAATGAAAACCATTGGTAACTAAAGTTACTATTGTAAACATTATTAGGCGTATGAGTGGCTCGACCATAAAATTCAGATATGCCGAATAACTAACAAATTGTTGTAACTAACACATCGACGATAACATGATAAGAAAAACCTGTAGTTCTGTATCGCTATACTTATAAATACCGCTATATGTCTAAACGCCAAAAGTGAGGGCATTGAACGGCAAAAAGATTTGCGTCGCTGCACCAACAGGTTTCTGAACCCCATCATCAATAAGAGTGGATTAAAAATATACCGGCCAAGTGCGAGTCGGAATCGCGCACGAAGGGTTCCGTACCATTACGCAAGAAAACGGCATAAAATCACGTTTGTTGTATGGGAGCACCACTTAAATATTTATTTTATTTTGTTTTTAGTTTTTGTTGTTATAGCGGCAACAGAAATACATCATCTGTGAAAATTTCAAGTGTCTAGCTATCACGGTTCATGAGATACAGCCTGGTGACAGACAGGCGGACAGTGGAGTCTTAGTAATAGGGTCCCATTTTACCCTTCGGGTACGGAACCCTAAAAAAGTAGCAAATCAAACACGCTGGAGCTTAACCAGATCCCTCGGACAACGGCATCCCACAACCGTACATCTAATCAAAAAACAGTCGCAGCTTAGAACCCACGGCAGAAGCATGGCTGCCTTAAAACATATAATTTTATTATACGCATTTCTTATCACATCGACTAATAGTGACGATATTGAAGAGACTCTATTTAATGAAGATTATGCAGTTCCAAAACCCTGTGATGAACCGTATTGCTATTCGAGGGAAAAGAGGGTGGCAGATTATCCTGAAAGGATCCGGAGTAGGGTGGTGGAAGCGATGCTGAATACCAGTATGTTTCCCCTCAATCCAGCGGAACCTGACATTTTTGGTATTTTAAGGGACCAGTATGAACTTCCAAAAGGTATGCAATTTTTTCTATGAATTTATTTAGTCGTAAATAATACTTCATATAAATTATTTGAGTGGTTTTTTATTTAGATCGATAATGGCGAATGGCGCACCAAAACCTGTGAGCGGGGGGTGTCATAGTATACACACTTCTGCGTTAGTTTTAAGGGTTCCGTACCCAAAGGGTAAAAACGGGACCCTAATTACTAAGACACCGCTGTCCGTCCGTCTGTCTGTCTGTCTGTCTGTCACCAGGCTGTATCTCATGAACCGTGATAGGTACAGATGATGTATTTCTGTTGCCGCTCTAACAGCAAATACAAAAAACAGAATATAATAAATATTTAAGCGGGGCTCCCATACAACAAACGTGATTTTTTTGCCGTTTTTAGGGTTAAAACCAAAATATTATTTTGCTAATCCGCGAAAAGATAACGTGCTAGTCAATCAGTGCTAACCCGTTATACTTACTTGCGTATTTTTACATGCAATTAATATTCCCACCCTCCCACCGCAAAAATAAATACGCAAATAAATATAACAAACCACCACCAAAAGAATAAACCTCGACACGTGTTTCGCCTCTCTACGAGGCATCCTCAGGAGTTGTTGACGGTCTGACGCCCGGCAACGGAATCCGGGTTCCGTTACAAAATACAAAATAGTTATATACGGAATCCGGGTTCCGCAAAGTAACGCCTGATTCTATTCACCGTTTTTAGGGTTCCGTACCTCAAAAGGAAAAAAACGGAACCCTTATAGGATCACTCGTGCGTCTGTCTGTCTGTCCGTCTGTCACAGCCCATTTGCTCCAAAAGTACTGGACTAATTAAGTTGAAATTTGGTACACATATATAAATTCGTGACCCAAAGACGGTCGTTTTACGTAAACAAATACATTTTAAACAAAATGTTTTCTAAACCATATCGTGTTAGGTACATTATCAAATGAAAGAGAATGTCAAATTTATTTTTTTTGTAATTTTAAAATAAATAGTTTAGAAGATATTTAAGAAAATAGCCAAAAAATTCCCCCCCCCCCCCCCCCCCTTTTATCTCCGAAACTACTAAAATTTTGAAAAAAATATACAAAATAGTTATATACATGACAGTAAAACCTATTAGAAATATGCAGTCAAGCGTGAGTCGGACTAATTGCTTAGTTTTTGATCCGACCAATACGGGGTTTTTAAAGGCAATTCACTCGTGTTTCACATATAAAAATACATTGTTAAAAATTGAGTAATGTAAGGAACCCTTGGAACGCGAGTCCGACTCGCACTTGGCCGGTTTTTGCGTAGTGGCACGGAACCCTTCGTGCGCGAGTCCGACTCGCACTTGGCCGGTTTTTCAATGAGTCAATGACACAAAATAAAAACAAAGCAACCGGCGAACTTCACTGCAACGCTAAGGTGCCTTTGGGTAAATCCTACCTAGGAATTTCTAGATGAGTTCATAATTATAATGTTTACAATTTACATCTCGTTGATTTAAATACTCGACGGGCGTATGATGGACGCGATAATCGCGTGATAGATAATATTAGGATAATGCGCCCAGCGTCCACTTCTCTTTCTACCAAACGGTGTAACAAAGTGACGTGTGTCACTCGTAGACCGTAATCGTGTTTTATATAAATTACAGCATTTATTACAAATTCTTACGATTTTTAGGGTTCCGTACCCAAAGGGTAAAGACGGGACCCTATTACTAAGACTCCGCTGTCCGTCCGTCCGTCCGTCCGTCTGTCACCAGGCTGTATCTCATGAACCGTGATAGCTAGGCAGTGTATTTTTGTTGCCGCTATAACAACATTATATTTTATTTGGCTGAGATAAGTAATTCTAGGTCTCCCTCCTTCTCTTGTCATTTCAATCCTGCCTTCCAGGATGTTTAGGAAAAAGTTGTCATGCCGTATAAGGTGTCCTACCATCATGCCTCTCCTATTTCTTATTGCATTTAATAAGCATCGCTTTTCTCCTATTATGTTTTAAAATTCAAGAACCTTACTATCATTGCTTCTGGCTGTACGTGCCCGGTCTGTCTGCATCAACTATATTTACTATAATAATTAACATTTTGGACATGCTAATCAACAAACTTTCAGTTGCCATCCATACCAAACTTGTTCATAATGCGTTCCACCAGTCCTACAATTAAAAATACTTGTTCCAATTTAGTATTTGTTGTTATAGCGGCAACAGAAATGCATCATCTGTGAAAATTTCAACTGTCTAGCTACCACGGTTCATGAGATACAGGCTAATGGTGACAGATAGACAGACAGACGGACAGACGGACAGACAGACAGACAGACAGACGGACAGACAGACAGACGGACAGACGGACAGTGGAGTCTCAGTAATAGGGTCCCGTTTTTACCCTTTGGGTACGGAACCCTAACAATAATCCGTGATTCGGTAATTACAGGGTTTAAAGGGCCACTAGCGGAGTATGACTTCATCATCATAGGCGCGGGCTCCGCGGGCAGCGTGCTCGCATCTCGACTGAGCGAGGGGCGGCGAGCGTCAGTGCTGCTCATAGAAGCCGGGAGAGGCGAGAGCATGATGACGGACACGCCTATACTAGCGCCGCTGTTCCAGCAGACTGACTACGTGTGGCCGTATCTGATGGAACACCAGCCTGGAGTTTGTATGGGTAGGTACTGACTGATCTTACACGTAGTACCTACTTATATGCAGTGATCGACCACATTAGTGCCTCCAGCACCAGCAGAGCGATATGCTGTTTTCTTGCATCTCGACTGAGCGAGGAGCGGCGAGCGTCAGTGCTGCTCATAGAAGCTGGGAGAGGCGAGAGCCTGATGACGGACACGCCTATACTGGCGCCGCTGTTCCAGCAGACCGACTACGTGTGGCCGTATCTGATGGAACACCAGCCTGGAGTTTGTATGGGTAGGTACTGACAGATCTTATACGTAATACCTACTTATATGCAGTGATCGACCACATTAGTGCCTCCAGCACCAGCAGAGCGATATGCTGTTTTCTTGCATCTCGACTGAGCGAGGGGCGGCGAGCGTCAGTGCTGCGCATAGAGACCGGGAGAGGCGAGAGCCTGATGACGGACACGCCTGTACTTGCGCCGCTGTGCCAGCATACCGACGACGTGTGGCCGTATCTGATGGAACACCAGCCTGGAGTTTGTATGGGTAGGTACTGACTGATCTTATACGTAGTACCTACTTATATGCAGTGATCGACCACATTAGTGCCTCCAGCACCAGCAGAGCGATATGCTGTTTTCTTGCATCTCGACTGAGCGAGGGGCGGCGAGCGTCAGTGCTGCTCATAGAAGCCGGGAGAGGCGAGAGCCTGATGACGGACACGCCTATACTAGCGCCGCTGTTCCAGCAGACTGACTACGTGTAGCCGTATCTGATGGAACACCAGCCTGGAGTTTGTATGGGTAGGTACTGACTGATCTTATACGTAGTACCTACTTATATGCAGTGATCGACCACATTAGTGCCTCCAACACCAGCAGAGCGATATGCTGTTTTCTTGCATCTCGACTGAGCGAGGGGCGGCGAGCGTCAGTGCTGCTCATAGAAGCCGGGAGAGGCGAGAGCCTGATGACGGACACGCCTATACTAGCGCCGCTGTTCCAGCAGACTGACTACGTGTGGCCGTATCTGATGGAACACCAGCCTGGAGTTTGTATTGGTAGGTACTGCCTGATCTTAAACGTAGTACCTACTTATATGCAGTGATCGACCACATTAGTGCCTCCAGCACCAGCAGAGCGATATGCTGTTTTCTTGCATCTCGACTGAACGAGGGGCGGCGAGCGTCAGTGCTGCTCATAGAAGCCGGGAGAGGCGAGAGCCTGATGACGAACACGCCTGTACTTGCTCCGCTGTTCCAGCAGACTGACTACGTGTGGCCGTAGCTGATGGAACACCAGCCTGGAGTTTGTATAGGTAGGTACTGCCTGATCTTAAACGTAGTACCTACTTATATGCAGTGATCGACCACATTAGTGCCTCCAGCACCAGCAGAGCGATATGCTGTTTTCGTCTCCACAGACGAGAGGTTACTCGTAACTCGAGAGGGACATATCAGACAGTTGTCTTCTCACAAACTATATAAGTATAACACGTCTGCTCCGAGAAAGTGTCATGTGTGCGAATGAGAACGCAACGACGTGATTGACGTGACGTGACGGCGTGAACGCCTTTGCCAGTCAAATATGAATTCTATTAGAAGTATTAGAATATATTAAATTATTTTCAGAAAATATATTCATTTTTTTTATTTCAGATTAGCGAGAATTCTGTTCGTAGTACTATTATCTAAATATTCTGCTTAAAATTTCCTTACCCAATATCCGTTCCTACTGGAATTAATAAGAACGAATCCAAAAATACTCCAATAGGTTATCGGCCCAGAAACACGTTTGGGTTGTCTTCAAAGGCAATGAAATATTTGAAACGAACCTAGGTAAACTACGAAGAACAAACGATAGCGTGTTCTATTCTACAGACAGAGACATCTTCCGGAGAATTAGTTAACTAATACAAACTTTATTAAATATTATTCTAAATTATGTATAAGTAGTCTACATTACAAATACTTGTGTATAGTGCGGTGTGATATCTGTTAATTATGTTACAGTCGCCATCATTATCGGAGCAACTAAGGTACTCAAAAATATCTGAACATGCACTTTAAAGTCTTGATAACAGAGGCGTTGTTCAGATATTTATGACCATCTTTACCGCTCCGATATATCTGATGGCGACTGTACACATACTACAAGACCTCCATTCCATTTACGGGTTTTACGGTACATGGAACTTCTCAAACTTCAATACACTGTAATAATTAGGGTTCCGTACCCAAAGAGTAAAACGGAACCCTATTACTAAGACTCCGCTGTCCGTCCGTCCGTCCGTCTGTCACCAGGCTGTATCTCACGAAATTTTCACAGATGATGTATTTCTGTTGCCGCTATAACAACAAATACTAAAAACAGAATTAAATAAAGATTTGAAGTGGGGCTCCCATGCAACAAACGTGATTTTTGACCGAAGTTAAGCAACGTCGGGCGGGGTCAGTACTTGGATGGGTGACCGTTTTTTTTTTGCCGTTTTTTGCATTATGGCACGGAACCCTTCGTGCGCGAGTCCGACTCGCACTTGCCCGGTTTTTTATTTTTTCTATGCGAAGGCGTTGTTATAGGAAAGCCAATTGGTGGACCTATTTTTCTTGAATACCACTAACATCACTAGAAGCGGTGAAAACTTAATAACATTGAGGCAGGTTTTATAAGATAATTTAAATCAAGCTGTAGACATCACATAGGCAATTTATTGAAAGCCAATGGCAATGTCATAAAACTTTGATATGACGTCTCCGCCAACGGAATTATCGACCTTGATGTATTCCAACTTCCTACCCTCCGTTGCGCTAGCTTCGTCGCGGGCCGATTTTTGAAGTGAAAACTTCTTTAGCGGCGCTGTGCACTTTTTGAGGTGGGGAAAAAATGTTAAACTCGAGACGGCGTAAGACGTAACCCTCTCTTTCTACCGCGCGGCGAAAATGTATGCCTGAGCCTGCTGTTTCGTTTAGGCGGCGCAGGGCGCTTGCGTGACGTCACGTGTGACGGACAATGTCATTATGTTTTTCTTTTTGATTTAAATGCCATCTAGTCAGTTTCCCTCAAACTGGTATTAATATAACTGTAGTACTCAGTGATGTGCTTAGGGGTTTCAAGTAATGCGACGAAATAACGCTAGATGGCGTTAACTATAGAGATGCCACGAATATTCGGCAACTATTCGGTATTCGGCCTATTCGGCCACTTTGCCGACTATTCGTTATTCGGCCGAATGTTGCCTACTATTCGGCCGAATACCGAATATCTGTTGCACCTACCTAAAAAGTATTCTTGGAAAGTGGTTAAAATACGAAGGCACGTTTTTGAGCATTTGTTGATTCCAAAATATTTTATTTTTATCATGGGTCTGACTTTATTGACTCTAACTACAGGGTGGGCCAAAAGGGTGTTGGCAGTTTGAAAATTGAATAAAAAAAAAACTTCAAATCGTACAACATTTTTAATACTACTTTTAAAAAACACAAGTTATGGAAATTTTATGACTCAAAATAATGTGTAGATTAGTGGCCAACCTGAGTTTCTAGGCGCTCTTGAAGGCAAAATCTCAAATTATGGATTTTTTTTTCGAAATATTCCCCTCGGGGATATCGGCGATTTTCCGAATTTTTTTCCTTTTGAGCTGCTCAAAATCTTCCGAATTTGAGTCAAAGACTACAGATTTGAGGTAATACCACAGAAAAAAAATCAAAAGGACCGAGATCGGGGCTGGGTGGTGGCCAGTTGTTATCATTCCTTTCGGAAATGAGATGAGCATCTGATTGGCAAAATGAAGTTGGTTATTCGCATCATTTGGTTTTAATTCATAAACAAACTGAATGTTTTAAACCTTAAGATGCAAATTATGCTTCAAAACTTGTCGCAATGTTGAATTTTTTTATTGTCCGTAGCCCAAACACTCTTACGCGTTGATTGTTGCGGATTTTGCCGAACGCTTGCTCCACAATGTCGGCCGTTCTCTCAGAGGCTGGACGTCCGCCAGGCATTATTGCTATGGTCGAGCTGGTTGTTTCAACCAACCATTATGATCAATTTGCGTATAACATTAACACTTGGAACCTCACGTTAATCTCGTAAATGATATTCCTGTCGATACACCCATGGTGCAGTAATCAACGATTTAGGGTTCTGGTAAAAAGCTCATACACAAAATGTAGGTGTGCCTGAGCTGTCTCCGTTCCTGTGTACTGCTCTATGCCAATAAAATTTCCACGAAACGAGGCGTACATAGCAACATACACCGGCCGACAGGGGGGCCGAATATTCGGTATTCGGTATTCGGCCAAATTCACTATTCGGGGCATCTCTAGCGTTAACGTCAATTATACATAGTGCTGCAGACATTTTGCACTAGATGGCGCTGTTATTAATATTTTAAGTTACAATGTCGTTGAGTTTTCACTTCTGCCGGCACTCCCGGAGTGCAACCCGTTGTTTTTTTATACACCCTATTCGACTTAACACAATCGGTAAACATAATAACTATTTACTCTCACGATTCCAGGATTCGTCGAAGGCAGGTGCTTCTGGCCGCGAGGAAAGGCAGTTGGGGGTACGAGCGTCGTCAACTACATGATCTACACCAGAGGCCTCAAGGGGGATTGGGACAGGATCGCGGCCGATGGCAACTATGGCTGGTAAAGCCCCCTCCACACTCGTGCGCGAAGCCGCGAACGCGAGTGTGGAGTCGAGTTTGCAGATCTGAGAAATCAACGCCACACTCGCGTTCGCGGTTTCGCGCCGCGATTCGCGCACGAGTGTTGAGGGGGCTTAAGGTTAACACTGACCATTCTTGCGGTATTGCTTTTGTGTGAAATTCACGACAATTTCGAACAATAGGTAATAGTAAAGAAAAACAGTAGGCGGTACCAGCGTCGTCTATAAAACAATCGGGCAAAGCGAAGAATCGTCCTCTACTACTATTTATATAGTATATTTATTTTTAGACATTTACAATCTATTAACTAGCACTCAATCGTAACTTTCGAGGCACAGAAAGTGTTTAAAGGAAATAGAAAAACTATCTAACTTGGATGGAATACAATTTTTTTTTTATTTACTTATTTAAAAGTCAGAAAAAGTTCAAAGCGCGAGTAGGTAAAGCAGGTGTGCAGGCCATCTGATACCCTACACGCTGACAAAGGAACCACACCTCCACTTTATTTCAAGTAATCCATATGGTGGAATAATATTAACCATTAATATTCCATTATTAGCTGGTTTGTTACTGCACACCGTTGTATGGGGACCTTGCACTTTGAGACTATGCGCTGAAACTTGGCACAGTTGATTCTTAGCTGGTCTTGAGCAGATACAGACCGGGAGCCGTCGAGAGCCACCTCTCATTTAATGGGGGGGGGGGGGGAGGGGGAAAGTTCGACGCTGCCGCGCTTCACTTGGAGCAACATTTCTCTAAAACTATACCTATTAGGGCATGTAATATATCATTTTCGGATAAATTAAGGATGAGGAATCTAGTTTTAGAACAAAAACAATGCACTTTCTAACAAAAAAAAAACCTAAAGTAGAAAAGACTAAAAAACGTATTTTTGATTTTTTCATAATTACCAATTTTTTTTTAAGTGTAGCAGGAATCTGAAAACAAAAAATACAGTCGTAAAGCTACACTTATTACGTTTAAGAAAATATATAGTTTAATATACAAAACTGTTGATAAATGGGAGATAAAAAATAATATTAAGCGTGGGACAGAGTGATCTCAATACAAAATATTATGAATGTGGGAAAGTTACTTATAATTTGTTCTACAATCGTTTATTTTTCTTGTTTTTCGTAAATAACTCGTAAACGGTAGCCCACAGCAAAAAATTATCTTTTACGTAAATAATCTGTTTCAGATTTCTTATAAAATAAGTACTACTGTTTTTCGCTACCATCAATATTAAAAAAAATATTGAAGGGAGAAAATAAATACTTAGGTCCCCTTTTTTAGTCATTCGTAAATAACTCGTAAACGAAGGCCAATAGCAAAAAATTTTTTAGTACATAAATAATTTACATAGAATTTCCTACAAAAAAGGTCATTCAAACTTTTTCGCTAGGATCAATATTAAAAACGATATTAAAGAGAGAAAATAAATTCTAAGGTCCCCTTTTTAAATATTGATCCTAGCGAAAAAGTTTGCATAACCTTTTTTGTAGGAAATTTTATGCTAATTATTCATGCTATGTGCCATCCTTTACGAGTTATTTACGAATGACTAAAAAAGAGGACCTTAGTATTTATTTTCTCCCTTCAATATTTTTTTTAATATTGATCTTAGCGAAAAAAAGTAGCACTTATTTTATAAGAAATCTGAAACAGATTATTTATGTAAAAGATATTTTTTTGCTGTGGGCTACCGTTTACGAGTTATTTACGAAAAACTAAAAAAATAAACGATTGTAGAACAAATTATAAGTAACTTTCCCACATTAATAATATTTTGTATTGAGATCACTCTGGCCCACGCTTAATATTATTTTTTTATCTCCCATGTAACAACAGTTTTGTATAATAGACTATATATTTTCTTAAACGTAATAAGTGTAGCTTTACAACTATATTTTTTGTTTTCAGATTCCTACTACACTTAAAAAAAAATTGGTAATTATAAAAAAATCCAAGATGCGTTTTTTTGTCTTTTCTACTTTATGTTTTTTTTTTGTTAGAAAGTGCATTGTTTTGGTTCCAAAAAAAAAATCCTCATCCTTAATTTATCCGAAAATGATATATCACATGCCCTAATAGCTACAGTTTTAGAGAAATGTTGCTCCAAGTGAAGCGCGGCGGCGTCGAACTTCCCCCCCACCCCCCCACTAAATGAGACGTGGCTCTCGAGGTCTCCCGGTCTGTATCTGCTCATGACCAGCTAAGAATCAACTGTGCCAAGTTTCAGCGCATAGTCACAAAGTGCAAGGTGTCGTGCACTAACAAACTAGCTATATGGAATAATATTAACATCAATAAATTGCTCTGATAATTAGATTAAGATTAATTACGATTCATAAGAGCTTGTTGCTAGGCCTACATGAATAAAGTATATTTTGAGTTTTTTTGAGTTTTGAGTGGAAATATTGCTCTGTATTTCTAGCTCCTCTTTCAAATATGAACGCGTATAATTCACTGCTCATAGCATTTTATTTCGGTCACGTGTACACAATCTCAATTGGGTGAATATAGCAGTTGGCGCCGACATCTGTTCTGTCGGGGTGTGCGGGCCCGACCCGATTAAGAAAATCAATCTAAGATTTTAACGAGATGTACCTACTTATAAATAAAAGGCACCGAATAGAAAAGTTCTTTCTTTTATAACTTTTCTAATCTTAACCTTATTTTATTACGGAAGCGCTGGTGGCCCCGCGGTAAGAGCTTGCGACTTTCAATCCGGAGGTCGTGGGTTCAAACCCCGGCTCGTACCAATGGATTTTTCGGAACTCATGTAAGAAATATCATTTGATATTTGCCAGTCGCATTTCGGTGAAGGAAAACATCGTGAGGAAACCGGACTAATCCCAATAAGGCCTATAGTTTCCCCTCTAGGTTGGAAGGTCAGATGGCAGTCGCTTTCGTAAAAACTAGTGCCTACGTCAAATCATGGGATTAGTTGTCAAGCGGGGAGCCCAGGCTCCCATGAGCCGTGGAAAAATGCTGGGATAACGCGAGGAAGAGGAACCTTATTTTATTACGGCATCACACTTAACTGTCCATTGATTGATAGACCTTATCTCGCTGCAATAAGACTCACCAACGGTGAGTTAACTGTGTCGATGATGATTCCCTCTAGCCGCCCAGAGGCCTATAAAAATGTCTCCCGTTCCATTCTAATTTGAATCTTTTTTTTGACAAATAGGTAAAATTGCATTTGTATTGGCAAGTTTTGAAGTCTGGGCGGCTAGAGGATACAGTCACCAGATATTGGAGCGGCCAAGGTTTTAACAAATATCTGAACAAAACCTCTTATCAAGAAGTTAATGCCGCCGTTGGCCGCTCCGATATACCTATAGTTCGTTTTTGTTAGCATTAGAAAAAGACTACGTGATCTTGACGTGTCTTTTAAATGAAAAACGCTTTTTAAAAATCAGCAACTATTACTTATGAAAGCAAAAGAATGTAAATAATCGTATATGATTCATAAATTTCAGAATTGTTACATATTTGCCGTGACTTATTTTTGAAAAGTGTTTTTCAATAAAAAGACACGTCAAAATTGTTTTCCTTTTTTCTAATGACAAAAAAAACTAACTATAATGGCGAGTTGGCGCCTGCGAATAGTCGCAAAAAAAATCATCGTCTCTCATGTTTATTTACAACAATATGACGAGTTTTATGTTTAACTTGCTGCTTAATGTAGATAAGCTATCAATTTCTGATAGATGACGCATCTACGAAGCATGTGGACTTGTGAAATACATACGGGCATTGTTTTCGACTAGTTTCTCTAACCATCGTTAATCGTTATCCAGTCTCGGATGGTGGTATTCTATGTAAGTAGGTCATCAGCTCATCACTTTACGTTACTATGGTTCATATACGTTTGATGTATATCCTTTGTTTTGGCAAAAACCAATTACCTTATATTTATAAGAGATAAGTATTTCGGTAGGAAGAAAAAGAAGTATAACAATAGCAAAGCGAGATTCAAGGTTCACATGGTCTCTTCCTTTACCTAATTACTTCACTACACCTTATAAAACAAAGTCCGCCGCGTCTGTCTGTTTGTATGTTTGTTCGCGATAAACTCAAAAACTAATGAACGGATTTTCATGCGGTTTTCACCTATCAATAGAGCGATTCATGAGGAAGGTTTCCGTGTATAATTTGTTAACCCGTGCGAAGCCGGGCCGGGTCGCTAGTAAATGTATAAATACGAATGAAATGAACGCTCTTTGCGATAAGGTTTATTAAAATTATGATGGTCTTGGACCTTCATTAGGGGCTATTCATAAATTACGTCATTTCAAATTAGGGGGGGGGGGGTCTGGACATCGGATGACGGTAGCATGAAGTAGGAGGAAATGGGGTCATTTGAAGCATGATTTTTGGATGATTATAGGGGGGGGGGGGTCAAAAATCGTCAAAAATCGATGACGTAATTTATGGACAGCCCCTTATCACTTAACAGGCCAAATTTAATACCGGCAAAAGATAACTTGTAAAACATATTAAACATGAGTTATACAATTTTCAGGTCATATGACGACGTTTTGCCGTACTACATGAAGTCAGAAAGGGCCAACCTAAAGGGGTTGAAGGATTCGCCCTGGCACGGGAGGAATGGCGAGTTATCGGTTGAGGACGTACCGTTTAGGTACGTGTAGGTACCTGTATACTACGTAAATATTGTTTAAAGATACGGTTACAAATTTTTTTTTACGTAAAATCTCTATCTACTCGTAACTGTATTGTCAAATTCATTTTTAATTACAATTTAAGGGTATTAAGGGACAGATAATCAAATAAGGCGTATTCACTTCAATAACAATGAATATCTTTCGAAAAATCTATAAATATAGTTTTACATCCCAGTCGTACTTACAATCAAGGAGAAAGATACTGTATATTTTGTAATTATGCCGCATCGATAACTTTTGACCTTGACTGTACCTACTATCAAACTTCAACAGCTATCAGTCGAAATGTGTAAAACAGACGATGTTTTTCTGGGTTTATTGATGTTCCCTAAAACTTAATGCATAACATTGATAACACCTAATTACACTACCCCAGAATAATCCTACGTCTATTTTCCAGGTCAAAATTGTCTAAAGCATTTTTGGACGCTGCTAAACTGTTGGGCAATCGACGGACCGATTACAACAGTCCTGACGGATTCGGCTTCAGCTACATCCAGGCAACGCTGTCCCGCGGACGCCGGCACAGCAGCGCCAAGGCCTTCCTGCACGATCACAAAAAAAGAAAAAACCTGCACATCCTAACTAGCACTCGAGCAACCAAAGTATTAATAGATCCTACTACAAAAACTGCAATCGGCGTTCAGTTCGTTCGCAATGGCCAAATGTATGAAATACGCGCTAAAAAGGAAGTCATCTTATCAGCCGGACCGATCGAGTCACCACATCTACTCATGCTTTCCGGCATCGGACCCAGGCAGAACCTCGAATCAGTAGGAATACCCGTCATACAAAATCTTCCAGTAGGACAAACTTTATACGATCACATTTCCTTCCCAGCGCTAGCGTTTAAGCTGAATTCAACTAGACTGACTTTAGTAGAAAGAAAAGTAGCTACACTTGAAAATACATTTCAATATATGCAATACGGAGATGGTCCTTTTTCCTCATTAGCAGGAGTGGAAACCCTTGGATATATAAGAACCAATGTTTCTGATGGACCTGCTGACACTCCAGATATTGAACTGATCAGTTCCTGTGCCTCTTTAGCGTCTGATGAGGGCCACGTGGTGGCCAAAGGTATTCGCTTAGCTGATTGGCTGTACAATTCAGTTTACAAACAAATTGAAGATGTCGAGAGCTTCACTGTGCTATTTATGCTTCTGCATCCTAAATCTAAAGGCAATATGCTATTAGGGTCAAGGAATCCCTTTGACGATGCGAAACTGTATGGCAATTACTTGACGCATCAGCAAGACGTAGATACGATGGTGGCAGCGATAAGATACATTCAGAAAATGGTTGATACGCCGTTTTTCCAGAAATATGGTGCAACGTTGCACAGTAAGAGATTTCCGAATTGTAGACAGCATAAATTTAACAGTGATAGTTACTGGGAGTGTGCGGTGAGGACGGTGACTGCTACTCTACATCATCAGATTTCTACGTGTCGGATGGGTCCATCTTCAGATCCTGACGCTGTGGTGGACCCGGAGCTGAAAGTGTACGGTGTGGCCAGGTTGCGCGTGGTGGACAGCAGTGTTATCCCGAGGACTATAGCGGCCCACACAAACGCTCCGGCAATTATGATTGGTGAAAAGGCGGCAGATATGATTAAAAATACGTGGAGATTAAAATATTAGGCCGCTGATGACATGTTTTATTTGACTTGGTTGTTTCAATAACGTTATATATTAGCGATAACGCAAGCCAATATATGTACATAAGGCCTAGTTTTTAAATCCCTAATATTTACCTTCAAAAAAGACATATAAAGTAACATAATACGATACGCCTTAACAAAATGAGGCAGCAAAGTAGCAAATCACTGTCGCAGCTACACAACACAAGCAGGTAGTTACCGAGAAGCTACTACTAGGCATCTCTCGATTGGAACCAATTTACCAGAGAACCCTGCCTGTCCCTAACTACTTTTGAATCCTTATTAGTACCTAATATTGCACTACACTAAGGCGCACTTGCACCATTCCACTATAACCCGGGATTAAGCGGTTAAACCGTTAACCTAATGTCAAATTGTATTGGTATCCATGGTAACGCCAGGTTTAACCGGGTAACCCCGGGTTAGTGGAATGGTGCAAGTGGGCCTAAGTTCACGAAAATGTCCCTTAAAATTGGGTAGTGTGATTCGCTTTTTAACGATAACACTACTGGTCTAAGAGCTAGCCACGGCAATAGGTATGCAATTTATAGAGAAATCCCTCTAGTTAGTATGCCATACTATCATTATTAATTAATCCGGGCGCCTGGCAGCTGTTTAGCGGTGGGTGTGGGGGTGGATGGGCAACAAAGTGGTTGTAAAATCAATTGAAGGTGTGCAATTTATAGAGCCCTGTGTTTGGTGCGATATAATAGCTAATTACATATGTATTTAATTCAAATATAACAATGCCAGGCGTTTTATTTGGGGGAAAAGTAGTGCCAGGTGATGAAAATACACAATCATTTGTGCGCCTGCAGGAAGTAGGTACTCACAATTGCTTTACGCATAGATTGTGAGTCAGGTGCAATTTGCTCGTGATCTTCCTATATCACACCAAACACAGAGCTCTATAAATTGCACACCTTCAATTGATTTTACAACCACTTGGTTGCCCATCCACTCCCACACCCACCGCTAGACAGCTGCCAGGCGCCCGGATTAATTAATAATGATACTATGGCATACTAACTAGAGGGATTTCGTTGCTCTATAAATTGCATACCTATTGCCGTGGCTAGCTCTCCGGCTATACGAATAACTAAAAGAAAACAACATATTCCTTAGAATGCATATATGTGGGATCTGGGTAAAAAGGTGATAATGATAACAGTAGAATGAGTAGAATATGAGGGTGCTCTAGTTTACGTTGGTAAACTAGCTCAAATAGCAGTGCTTCTCTACAGAAAAGTTGTCGGTAGGTATTTAATTCTTGATAATAGATGATAGTTGCCTCTAATAGGCATTAGATAAACAACGGTTTGGTAGTGAATCACTGTAGGTATTTTTAAAACAAGAGTATAGAACTCTAGACAATGTTTCACATGCTAGGCAATGTTGAGTAAGTATATAATTTATGGTACTTGCACGTGAGGCTTTAGGTAGGTACCTATAACGGGCAAATACGTTTGTCGTGAATCTGTTGATTAAAGCAAAAAAAATGGTAACAAAATCAAACTTCGCGTCAAGAATCGACATATAATCGACTATAGGTAGGGAAATATGGTATGTTACCACTATGTTACAGAAGTGTAACTAAAGGATATGCACGTGCTGTCTAAAATACGACGATTGACGTAGCTATAGTACTTATATGCTATATATGTATATATCTCGGCCACTCAATTAATTGATCCGACCTTGCCCAGTCTGTCGGGTCGGGCGTGTCTGTCTGGGGAATCCGGTGACGAAATCCCTCGTAAAATCGGCTTATCTACTAGGGCCTACTAACCTAACATAAATCGTTACTATTTCTATTCTTAATGTTATTAGCAGAGGTCGGCGAGGGTCAGCAATTTACCTTATAATTTGACATGTCATAAGGCAAATAGCTCACCTTCGCCGACCTCTGGTTATTAGCAGTACCTAGTGCTACTGTAGAGATCAGGGATGTTGCGGATGCAGATTTTTTGACATCCGCGGATGCGGATGCGGATATTTAAAGGCTCACATCCGCGGATGCGGATGTCAAGATTAGGTACTTAAATAACGTCAAATATAAAATTTTAGTAATTTTTATTGAAAAAAACGAAACGTTTAGTATTTGAGCAAGAATATAGGTGCGTTATATTTAATAATCAGTTACTTGGTCGACTTTTCTGGATCTAGACGGATGACGAAAATAGTGACGAAATTACCTAGCACTTACGCCACCGCTAAGACGTTCCTGTACCGACTTGTTCGACATCCGCATCCGCATAAGCTCCGCATCGATTTTATGCGGATGCATATGCGGATGTTGAAAATAATGCGGAAGTTCCGCGGTTGTGGATGCGGATGCGAATATTCGCAAAATCCCTGGTAGAGATTTCGGAGAATGGAGAAGTGAAGGAAGGTAGAGTCCGTCTATTTAAGCTAACTTTACACCGACCCGAACTGAACAGTGAGGAATGGTCATTATTTTGTAAACGTCATATTTTCATGGAAATTTTACATTAACGATGACAGCTTGGCCCGACTTTACCGAAATGATTATGTCGGGAATATAAAATACTTGAGTACTATTTTCGCGAGAACCCATTTAGGTATGTAATTATGTAAAATCATGTATCAAGGTTTTGTAGGCATGGGAGTAGGTACAATTCAAAATTCACGTAAGCGTAGATTAAAAAAAGATTAACACTGTGTTTAGTGTGTTTACACTGCACCGGTCTCAAAATTCTCAGACAGAAATAGATTTTGGTAGGTAGGTATTATTAGCTGCCTCTAGTCTAGCTAGTCTAGTACCTAGTCCGATTATCGGATGAATAAAATAAATTAGTCGTCCGATAAATATAGTTTTTCTCCCAGTAATGTACAGTCAACTGTAAAAATATGGGTGTACCCAACTTATTCAAAAATATGTCCCATAGTTCTTAATTCGCTGACATAAAAGCTATAGGACATATTTTTGAGATGATTTGTGAAGCCATATTATTACAGTTGACTGTACCTACCTAACAGGTACCGTCCCCCGCCTCGTCTGTGTGTGTGTGTGTGTGTATGTATGTTCGCGATAAACTCAAAACTACTGAATGAATTTTCATGCGGTTTTCACGTATCAATAGAGTGATTCTTGAAGAAGATCTAGGTGTAGGTATAATTTGTTAGGGTTTTGTGTAACCCGTGCGAAGCCGGAGCGGGTCGCTAGTACTGTAGGTATATAGGTATGTATTCTATTATACCTACAAGTCTCACGACTATAAAAATCATCATAAGGCGTTAAATAAGACTGGAACAGGAAAAACATTTTTTAATAATATTTCCTTCGTGATCTACCAAGTTTCATAGGTTTTTACGATGTCTGTTGCCGGATGAGATTAAAATATACAATATCTGCAAGTACCATACTTAACGAGAAATAGCAGTGATCATGAATAAATTTCGGTCTAGAAAACATTATCAGTACCTCATTCATATGCACAATACGAATCACATTAGCATGTTTAATTTCGGCACACAAGCAATTACTTCTGTCAAAAAAATGATAATGTTGATTTTTGGTACATACCTGAAACTATAAGCGCCTCATTCGGACCGACAGTGTGGATGTTTCCCATGTTGTTTTTATGTATTTATTTTTAAAAAATAAACCGAAAGCACTGACACTATTCACGCACCACAACCACCACACGATAAACAAAACACAAATACTACAATCGATACGCAGGACACAGACGCGCAAAAACAACCCTAGAAAGCGGCGCTTACACGACTGACCGATATTATTATTTGAACTACATAGTAGTCATAGTACACACAACAGTGATCCTTCTGTCCTTGAAAAGTGACGTCATATGAATATGTATTTGTATAAAAATTTATATAATAGTAAAATTATACAAAACTTATATTTTTATACGAAATATGGCATACAAATGGAAAAGTTTTACATGAAAATTACGTTTGCAATAAAAATAATTCCGTGTCGTATGTCGTGTTTCCGAACGAATAAATCGTTTCAATATGCTTCATCTTATCTGTGGGCTGTGGGCTGCTGTAACGTGTTTGTAATGGCGGATTGTGATTGTTTGTAGAATTTAACGTTTTATATTGAAGAATAGTTGCTTACTTGTAAGTAAATACATTTATTTTCACTCTTGCTAAACGCTCTACTAAATGCATATTTGTTGAAGCTTGATGGTTACATTTTCTTTAAGCAACTTATCAGTCATTTCTGTACAACTTATTTTTTTTTGTTGCAGGTTTGTCCTTGCGATTTATTTACTACAATGTCTGATACTAGTGATCTCGACCGCCAAATCGAGCAGCTTAAGCGCTGCGAGATAATAATGGAAGCCGAGGTTAAAGCCCTTTGCGCAAAGGCGCGCGAAATACTAGTAGAAGAAAGCAACGTCCAGCGAGTGGATTCCCCTGTTACAGTGTGTATCACGTATTCCTTTTATTACTGTTGTCTTTTCCTTATTATTAATTACACCATTTTTCTAAATAAAAGTAGGATGAACCGAGCTCTGTATCATTAATATCATTATGTAGGTGGTACAATACTCTTTGTTTCGATCATAAAATCCACACCATGTTAAGTAAGCAATTTACTTAATGTTGGGTATTTAAAATACATTGTACTACATTCCTTGTATCTACTCTGCATATTTATTAACCAGGAATAATTTAATGCCGAAGTCATTTCTTACTTAGAAGTATTTACCAGAAGTACTAGGTATTTGATGACACATCACTACAATGTAGCACATTTCTTTAATTTGCAATACCCTTGTTGCCACATTACCTGTATAGGAAAGTGCATACTTATGTTAAGATTGATTATACCAAAACCTTCCAAAAAGCATGCTCAAAACTACAAATATTCTGGTACCAGATACCTGACATATCATGACCTTATCTTTTCTTCTTAAATTTGCAAATGTTGTGAGGAAACTGGTACAATTTTAGATGGCCCGCTCTATAATCTGACAGTTCACACAGCTGAATGCCAGATGGCATTGGAATGACAAAGTGTGGCCATGTCATAATTAATGGCAAATTTCTATTAACCTTGTAAAGCTCAATGTGCATTAGAATGTACACTCCTTTTCAATCTGAATTGAACCTATCAATAAACCAAATAAAGTAGAATTTCTTTTGTGTTGTTATAATGTTTGAATTAAAAACAGGCAAATTTTGTACAGTCAGCAGCGGAAGTTGCTAAGCGGGCGAGGTGTTCAAAATTACCTTGACACGCTCTTATTCTTTTAACAATAAAGTCGCGTCAAGATCATTTTGAACATGTGGCCCGCTTAGCGACTATTGCTGCTGACTGTATGATGGGCCTTACGAGGTTAAGATATGGCATTTATAATGACACCGCCTAACTTTATTCAATTCCAGCCGCTGCAAAGCTGGGTTAGTCAGACACTAGTGAATTTTTTTTGCGATTTTCTGGCTGCCCCTGGAAATGAATGTTCAGTACAGATCAGCCCATAATCACCCAGTATTTATTTAATAAGCAGATCCTTTGTCAACTGTGTCTCCCAGTTACGGTAATTACCGTTAGTTACGGTAATTAATTCGCCAGTAACTGGCCGGTTTTAGTAACTGGCCGCCCTAAACTAAAAATGAATTCTATTCACCTATAAACAGAATTAATTTTAGTATAAGGCGGCTAGTTATTGAAGGCTGGCCAGTTATTGAAACCTTATACTAAAATGAACTCTGTTTATAGGTGAATATAATTCATTTGGTGGCTAAAACCGGCCAGTTACTGGTGAATTACCGTAATTTTTATTTTTTATTACAGGTGTGTGGAGACATTCATGGTCAGTTTTATGACCTGAAAGAATTATTTAAAGTAGGAGGAGATGTTCCAGAGACCAATTATCTTTTTATGGGGGACTTTGTGGACAGAGGGTTTTACTCTGTTGAAACTTTCTTACTATTACTAGCACTGAAGGTAAGGACTAATATTTTGTTGTAGAACTGTTATTTTTTATACATTAAAGTGCATTGGTGTTGGATATGGTTAGTAATTAGTAACTGTACTGGTCAAAACTGTTGAAAAGCTCAAATGTTGTTACTCATACAGGCACTATATCTATCTCTATCAATACCAAGACACAGTTTTAAGGAGGTAAAAGTTGTCATAATCTCCTTAAACTAAATGTACATTACGATGTACATAATCGTGCAATCTAATTTGAACCTTTCATGAACCAAATAAAGTAGCATTTCTTTTGTTTCATTGCTTTTTAAAACGAACGAAATTCGTTCCAATTTACTTCTAGAATAAGGTTCAAATTAAAAATATGAAAACTTTATAATCTTTATATGCTGGGTCTTACGAGGATATTACAAAACTGATTCTTGTTTTGTAGAGAACTGTTATTTTCTACATCCCCTTGACCCATGGAAATATACCCCTTCTTCCAAGTCTTGCTAATTGTAATATTAATAGGCAGTTTTATTGTTTACATTGTAAATCAACAGATGAGCTCCCTTTCCACTGATCTTGAACATAACGTTATGTGAAAAACAAGCTGGCACTCCTCAGCTATCATTATAGAGAAGTATAATTTCAAATCAATTATCTATCATAGTTATATTGGTCGCTATGAAACTATACTTTTGATTTTTTTAAGATAGCAGCATGCGAAATCTTTGTAAGCTACGTTTTTTTTTTTAATATTGATATTTTTATGTGTAGGTGAGATATCCTGACCGCATCACACTTATCAGAGGGAACCATGAGTCCAGACAGATCACACAGGTGTATGGGTTCTATGATGAATGTTTGCGGAAATATGGATCTATTACAGTTTGGAGGTAAGCGATTTTATATTTGTTACCAAAATCTTTATGTTAGTTTACATTCAAACTTTTTTTTAACACTGATATTAATTTATTTTCTCACATTGTGCATTGTTATTTACTAACGGATCTTAATCGCCTATACTTTTAAATTACTCTGACGTTTCGAGGACGGCATTGTTCCCGTCATGGAGAAATTTTGGCTAAAGTTGACAATATTGACATCAACATCTTATACATATAGAGCGGCACGGCATTTTTGTTAACTACCCGCACTTGGTAGTTCAACCCGCGCATCAACTAACAACCAGAGCCCACATACCAAAAATTAGAGATGCGCAAAACGCTTCACCGAGTTGAAAAAATTGATTCATATCTTTCGCTCGCGGCAGGGGCGTATTTTGAAATTTGGCGCCCCGGGCCAATACGTTTTGCCGGCCCAGAAGTCAAGGAAGAAAAACAAAATGCAATCCGGCATGCCGCCCCTGGGGGTTGGCATATGCCGCCCCTGGAGGTTGGCGCCCCGGGCCATGGCCCGGATGGCCCTAGGGTAAATACGCCCCTGGCTCGCGGTGATATGTATCACTCATTTCGTTCATTTCGCTCAGTGGATCTGAAAGCTACATTGTTCACGAGAGAGTAGAGAGAGATATCAATCAATCAGATACATACAGCCATAAGTGCGACTAAGATGGAGAATCGCGCGATACGATCCCGCCATGTTTTCCCGACACCCTCCGAATTCTTCCGGACTGCTCCGAAACCTAATCGCATCATCTCACTCGCTCACTCGCTCGTCACGCTCTGCCGGCTCATTCGAATCATGAGTGGGAAAGAGCGAGCAAGGAACACTGAGATAGATGCGATGAGTTAATGAGCGAGTTGAATCTGCACTGAGTTGAAGAGTGAGTGAGTTCAGTCAAATGATACAGTTCATTTAAATCACTCACTCGTGAACGACACATGTCTACCAAAAATTGAGCCTTACCTGGGTCCACAACAATCTGTGGTACGGTTTGGTTCAATTTTCGATCAAGTGAACTTAATAAAATAAACTTTGAAACAAAGCAATAAATTCCAGTTCAGTTCAAAGTTAATGTACCTAATTAAAAAAACTGGTACAACAATCCTAACAATATAACCATATTTGTGTAGCACTTAAAATGATTATAAATTTCAGGTACTGCACAGAGATATTTGACTACCTATCACTCTCGGCCATCATAGACGGGCGGATATTCTGCGTGCACGGCGGGCTGAGTCCGTCCATACAGACGCTGGACCAGATCCGCACCATCGACCGCAAGCAGGAGGTACCCCACGACGGGCCCATGTGCGACCTGCTGTGGAGCGACCCTGAAGGTAACACTGCTGTTTTGTACTCTAATACACGGTAAATAGATGGCAATGATTTCTGAATGATTGTTGTTCTTAACCATTATGATTATTTATGATGGCAGTGTGATGTGTTTCATTATTTTCAATGAGTATGATTTGATTGTATTTTTGAACTACCAGGCTGATAAGGCTTAATTTATTTTACGCCCAATGGTTCCACCGTTGCAGTTCCACTCCAGCTTTCCATGTGTCTAGAGATACATGGAGATTCATCCAACACTATCCACCCTTTTCAATAAAGTTTATATTTATAGTTGAGCTCAGCTTTCGGCTTTGGCTGGCGGAGTGAAAAAAGTTCACCTGATATGAGCTAACTCTACTAAAGTAAGGTGTTTAACGTCCCTTGTACAAATCTTTAAATTATACTACTACTAATAGTAGTATGTAATGGCGCAGCGACCCAAAATTAGTCTTGGCCTCCGACACGAGTAAACGCCAGTTATCTCGATCCTGCGCAATCTCCCGCCAGTTATCGGCTTGAAAATCGCGCAAGTCCGCTTCAACCTCATCGCCCTAGCGATACCTGGGTGGGCTCGAATTATAGTCTTAATGGAAATTATGAAGAAAGTTATATAATAATAACAACGCAGGGCAGCTTGTGGCGAGCTGTTGGGGATTAGCGACCTCACGTACCCGAGTGCTCCTGGAGAGTTCTGTTACCCGCAAGGAGGGTGGGTGGGACAGGATTCTCTGCCTCTGGCTTGCCTTAGCCGGCCGGCCAGAGTGGAGTCGTTAGAGCTATAAGCTCCAGGGGTGGAAGTGAAATATGTATAAGACGCGAGTTGGCACAGTGGCTGTTAACAGCCACTGGGTAGAAAGCGGCGCACACCTCTCGACACCCCTGAGCCGCTCACACCGGTGTTGCCCTTGAGCCATCCTAGATGTCGCTTTTTGTGGGGGCCCATCTTGTGAGGGCGAGTCACCGTCTGCCGGAAATAAAATTGCATACCGTTTTATTAGGCAGGCGTCCGGTTTTTTACCCCATAGCTCAGTTCTTAGTCCATCGCTTTCACCCAATAACCTAGTTCATTTTAGATTCCATCAACTCTCAATAGTCCTTACACCCTGGCGGGTGCTGCCTCTGCGTGCGTCCCATGACACGGGCAAGGGCAGCCTCCGCTCGGTGTACCCCTTACATTTCATTAAAGTGTCAAAAGGGCCTCTACGTGTTGGCTTCGGCTCCGCGCACGCCTCCCAAAGGTCCGGAACACCATTGTTCCGTGATGGGAAAGACATACAAATAATAATAATATAAGCCTTTTATTCAGACAAATTTTACAGTTTAAGAGTTTACATATTATTGTACTTAATATATCAAAATATAAAATTTAACTTATTACTGTTTCAGACAACATCGGTTTGGTCTGTATGCCGTTTGGCAAAGGCCTCTTCCATCCCTTTCCATTTTTTCCTGTCTCTCGCTAGTCTAGTCCACTGTCTCCCTGCGAATTTTACAATTTCGTCTTCCCATCTCATTTTTGGTGGTGCTTGTTTTCTTTTTCTATCTTTCAGGAACCACCATATAATTCTCTTGCTCCATTTCTCTTTGCCTCTGATCATATGTCCTGTCCACCTCCATTTGAGTGATTTAACTTTAATGGTTACATCCTCTACACGTGTTTTAGATCTAATCACCTTATTTCTAATTCTATCTCTCAATTTAACTCCAATCATACTTCTTTCCATGGACCTTTGACATACTTGTAGTTTGTTTAGGTTGCTCTTAGTTAAAGTCCAAGTTTGGCTGCCATAGGTTAAGACTGGTAAAATGCATGTATTAAACAGCTTCCTCTTCGTGGCTATATTAATTTCCTTATTCTTCATTACTTCTCTCAGTGACCAGTACCGTTTCCATGCGTTTGTTGTTCTTCTAGCAATCTCTTTCTCCATCTGGTTATCCATGGATATTGTTTGTCCCAAATATATGTTCTTCGTTTACCACTATAGGTGTCTTTTTGGAGTTGGTCATTGTTTTTGTTTTTTCTGCATTCATTCGAAGCCCCATTGCCTCGCTCTCGCAAGCTAGTTCCTTTAGCATATTTTGCAGGTCTTCAGCTGTTTTTGCTATCAGCACTAGATCATCTGCAAATCGTAAATGTGTAAGAGTAGTACCATTAATTTTAAGTCCGTATTTGGGATTCCCGTCCCATTTAAGATTACGATGAAGAAAGTTAGTCAGCAATAAAATAGATTCATAACTGTGTAAACATTTCAGACACACAAGGCTGGGGCGTATCGCCTCGCGGCGCAGGCTACCTGTTCGGCTCGGACGTGGTGGCGCAGTTCAACGTCTCCAACGACATAGACATGATCTGCCGCGCGCACCAGCTCGTCATGGAGGGCTACAAGTGGCACTTCAACGAGACCGTGCTCACCGTGTGGTCGGCGCCTAACTACTGCTACAGGTCAGATGATTTGTCGCTTTTAAACTATGCTATCTATCTATCCATTAAGCCCTTTTATTCTGAATTACAGTATGTATCTAAGCTCAGTGTGCCGCTTGGCAAAGGCCTCCTATGGCTCTTTCCATTGAGGTCTGTCGTGGGCCACTCTTCTCCAGTTCGGGCCCGCTGTGAGTTTGAGTTCATCCTCCCATCTTGTTCGAGGTCTCCTCTGGCTCCGTGTGCAACCTCTTGGGTACCTACCTACCAATCTGTTACGATCTTGCTCCATTTTTCCTGCCTGTCTCTCAAACTATGCTACAACATTTAAAGCAAGCTGCTCAACTCGGATAGCGCTATTGTAATTAATTAGGTTCTGAGCTCAAAAGAGTTTTAATGCCTTTATATTAAAACCTCAACAAAAATTCACTCAGAAATTTGCTTATATAATATTTTTTATCATTGTTGCAAATAACAAGACTACAGACGTCTCTGTCAGTTAAACCTGTTACAAATGTTCTGCAGTTTTTAACTCCATTGAATCTGCCACAATCTCATTTGATTATATCCACATGACAACGGTTTTGGCTACATATTATGCCGCCATTTAAAGGACTCTAGTTTCAGACTTAATATTGTATACTTTGAATCCTATTTGAACATGTCCCTGGCTCCCTTCTCTCCTTTTGTACTTATGAGACAAATACTTTATTTTATTTTTGTATTTTGCTCAGGTGCGGAAACGTAGCTGCTATATTAGAATTGAACGAAAACCTTCAGCGAGAGTTCACAATATTCGAGGCGGCGCCGCAGGAGTCTCGGGGCGTGCCGTCCAAGAAGCCCCAGGCCGACTACTTCTTATAATGTCGCTTACGATAGACAATCAAACATCTCGGTCTAGTATTACGGTTTTATTGTAGTGACAAACATTTAATGTGGACATAATTTAATTGTGATTTTAAGACTGGTAAGTGTAGCAAGTCAGTAAACCAAGTAACTAGGACACTAGTTGAGTACGGCAGACCAGTTCATACTTGACGCGGCGAATGATGATCCCAGTTGTCCCTACTCGCCTTTATGGCTCCTCTACACGATGGGCCAACGCCGGCCAATCCAAGGGACGCAGCCATGCGGTAGAATGAGATAGCAATAAGCCAACCGGCACCAATACCCCCTCTACACGTTATCCCAACATATTGGACCAATAGGTTGGGCCAACGTGTATAGGAGCCATTAGATAACCTTAATTTAAAAAAAAATTAAGAAATAGGTTTTTACCATATTTTTATTACACAATTGTTTCATTATTAAATAAAAAAAATGTGTTAAAGTAGCAAAAAACATTTTGACATTAACAGTTACTCCATACAAAAATGAACTGTCATAGGTATCATACGCCGCGTCAAGTATAGTGTCATTATGTTTATCCGTTATCCAATTTAAAAAAAAAACAATTGACCTTGCGGTTGATGTGAATGTCTTAACAACTTGTGATGGTTTAACTCAAGACTATAGTTCGTTTCTATAAAAAGACACGTCAAGATTGTTTACCTTCTATCTAATGCTAAAAAAAAACGAACTATAGGCTTATGAAATGTTGAAACCTATTCGGGAGAGTGAGATGTTAGGATAGGTTCCTGATGACACAAAAGATTGGTCATGGTCAACAAATAATGGCATAGTTTAGTACTTTTGCCTAAGTGCTAAACTGGTGTACCTACTTGCTTCCCATGAAGACTAATGAATAAAATACCAATGTGATAAAATTTTAGACACCAACATGTTAAAATTTAAACTGGTAGGGTAATTAGCCAGTAACTGGCCACCAGCCAATAACCGGCCACCGGCCACCCTAAACTAAAAATGAATTATGTTTACCTTAATACAGAATTCATTTTACTATAAGGTTTCAATAACTGGCCAGCCTTCAATAACTAGCCACCTTATACTAAAATGAATTCTGTTTTTGGGGTGAATAGAATTTATTTTTAGTTTAGGGTGGCCAGTTACTGGCGAATTACCCTATGTAAAATGAGACCTTCATTTTGCGTATTCCCAATGTACAAAGTATCAATTTGATCCAATGCAGATTGTAACATTGTGTTAAGTGTACTGATATTATTTTTGAATATGTTCACACCTCGGACTTTGAAGATAGGAGGTGTAACGCGCATTTGTGATGAGAAAAGAGTAAATTAAGGATTTCATTGATGTAATTTAAATGGTTAATACTTATTAGGTAGGTTCTACTGTGCTAACAGAGTCATACGTTTTCACTTGAGCACTGCCGTATTTTTAACGTAGATTTGAAATAATTGTATACAATAGTAATAGCAATTGGTATTGTTATATTCTGATGTAACTTTTTAGATATGATAGTGATCTCACAGTAATTCCGATTACCAATCATTGTCTAGTACCAATCTCTTCTAAATCCTTCCTAATGATTATTGTGGTTCCTAAAGATGAAAATGACAGGCCTATTAGGAAATGATTTAGGTATTATCTTATTTATTCCTGCTCAATGTTTAAGTTATGAATGGAAGTTAGCATCATGTACTGTTATTTGGATTGGTTTAATTATCATACTTAGACAAATAAACAGACAGATAAATGTATTTGATGCTGATTTGTAGTATTGACTGAACAAATATATTTTCAGTTCCCTGGACAACCCACTTGTTTAAATCAGTTCTGTATTCTTATTCTTACCTCTTATTTTTATGAATATTAAAAATGAAATGCCAATAATGGGTTTTATTTTAAACTATATTTAAAACATGTATGAACACAATGAGGTAGCCAGCGATAACACACTAATGATAATGAATAAATTAGCTATCTAAAATCACCTTTACTTATATTGTACATAAATGAGGTAATATATCTCCACACTTGGTGGATACTTTGATGTCTACAATATTGTCCGCTCTAGTAGGGCCTATATTTAATAAAGCCACTTCTTTTTTAGCTTCTTTAGCCTGTAGAATTATCCTATAACTTGAATAGACTGTCAAGGTTGAACCAACAACAAATACAGCATCACTGCTAGAAACCTGATTCCTCACTTCTTCCACTCTTTGCTTTGGGACATTATCTCCAAAGAAAACAATGTCTGGCTTCAGAGGCCCTTCACACTTGGGGCACAAGGGAGCTCTAAATTGATCTACCTGTTCCTGAAAAAAAGAGTAATTAAATGTACACACTAAGTACTGATTGTTCGTAGAGTAGAGAGGCTACCATAAAGCTAATATAAAAAAAAGTTATCTAATGGGTTATGTTTGGCACACTTCAGATCAAATGTGGATAAAAACTAGTCTCCTTCACAAAAGTAATTATATGCATATTACATGCCAACTTATACTTACTTTAGATAACTCAACATCACCATCAGGCCTGATCATCGTGAAACTGCTTTCCATGGCTGGATTGTTTTTCATTAACACCTCCTGCAGGTCATTCCTATCGATCGCATATGGGCAGCTCAAACATTTCACTATGTACCCAGACCCATGAAGCTCGATGACATATTTTGAACCAGCTTTCTGATGCAGACGGTCAACATTCTGAGTCACAATTGCTGTCACTTTTCCTGCCTGAAGATAAAAGAAAATGTTACATTTACCTACGTTTTCTTTGTGTACTCATCTGTCAGATGCTGAGACGCATATTCTTATTACCTTTTCTAAATTATTGATGGATAAGTGTGAAGCGTTTGGTTGTACACCACTAAACCGGGGCCAACCAACAAAGTTTCTAGCCCAGTATCTCTGCCTCACTTTCGGATACTTCACAAATTCCTGGTATTGAACTGGCTTATGGTTACTGCGAGCGTATAATCCTACCTCTTCCGATCTATAATCAGGTATTCCTAATCAAATACAAAGCTTAAATTATAAGTCAGTTTCAGTAGTTATCCTAGTCAAATATGCAACATTTTCTCACCAGATTCTGTAGAAATACCCGCTCCAGTAAGAATTAATATTTTTTTGTGCCTGCTGATAAATTCTCGCAGTATTTCGACATCTTTTGGCTCTGGTGGCTTATGTTTTGGCACAAAAACAATCTGCCTAGTCAGTTCTTTGAAGTTGTTAGGAAGAAATCGTGCAAACATTATGTACTTACACTAAAAGACAATCGAGGTGTTAAACATTTGAAGTTAATCTAATTAATTAATAGAGAATTAATAAAAACAAAATACGTAAGTGCGTGACATATAATAAAAAATATAAAAATAAATGACAGCGGGTTGACGTTTCGTTCGCGCTATATTTTAAATCGCCGAATATTTGCTTGCGTTTAAATATTGACCTACATCGCAACCAAGAATGGAATGCACGTGACGTCATGTGTCATTCTTTCTGTCAAATTTGAAATTTCCCAACATAACCTAAAAGTTGCACTTTATGCCTTGCTTCATAGATATATAAATCATTAAATATGACACTGTACAAATTAAAAACAGCACCAACAGTACTAATAGAAGATGACTACGACAAAAATATAGTGCCTTTGCTTTTGGAATTGGCAAACTATGATAAACATGAATTGCATATCTTGTGTTATGAAAAGCCTGCCAGCTATTGGAAATGTGTTTTCAAAAACAAAAATGTGATATTCCACGAAGATCCAAACATAGGACACCTAGAAGGACTTGGGAGTTCAAAATGTTCAGTGATAATTGATTCCATAAACCAGATGTCACTGAGCTTGGGATGGACAGACTGCTTAAAGCATTTAAGAAGGCTCATATCCAGTACGGATGTTGTACAGTTAATATTTATACTACACAAAGACTGCTTATCTCATTCTTCCAAGACACAAAGTCAATTACATCACATATCAAGTGCCATAGTTTCATATGATGCAGTAGATTCATCTAAAATATGGGTTCAATTAAAAAAGGGTGGTAAGATAGTTAAATCAGAAGAAATACTTGCATATGACAGCAGGACCTCAACTTTGAAGTCCAATATTGTAATAAAAAATAAAAAGAAGGAAGAGGAGCCAGCAAAGCCTTTGCCAAGTAGCCTGTCAACATTCAAGATAGAAATGGACCAGACGGAGAAACTGGAGAAGTACAAACTGAAGCTGCCGTACATGAGTAAGATACACAGTGGAGAAAGTAAAGTGTACTATGAACCGGATGCTGTGGACGACTGGGACGAGGAGGATCCTGATGAAGATCTTGATATTTAAATAAATAAATCATACTTCATAGTTCAAATTTATTTCCATAATTTTTCAGCATGTTTTGTTTTGTACAGTAAAGTGTAAAAACACATCATACTCAAAAATATGTCCCATAGCTCTTATGTCAGCAAACTAAGAACTATGGGATATAATTTTTTGAGTAAGTTATATGCACCCATATTTTTACACTTGACTTACTTATTGCCACTAGAGATGCACCGGATATTCGGTTACTATCCGGTATCCGGCCATTATTTTAATATCCGGCCGGATACCGGATAGTAAAATTGTGAGTGTCAGGATGGCGGGTGTACATCAACAAATGGAGCTGCGGTATACGTCAGGAGTTAGTGCTAGCAATGTGCCAAATGTGCGCCAAAATTGGAGCAATGTGCTCTTTAAACTCCAGAGATATTTAAGAAATAGATGACGCCCGCCATCCTGACGTCAGGTTGGCGGGCGCATTTCCAGTTCCAGCTAATGGCTGCCTACTCGAAGGTGAAAGTACTGCCTAAGGTTAGTGCTCGCAATGTGCTTCCACATGTATGAAGCACAATGAAATTCAGAGAGCGGTTAACGAGTAATATGGAATTGAATAAAAATATATATAGACGCCTGCTTATTTTAAATAGCGATATCACATCTTCATTGCAGGCAGTTCAGGCGCACACAAAACATGCAGGCGCTTTACACAAAAAGTGATTAATTACATGATACTGGATACTAAACGCGTCTTAAGACGTATTATTTATTTTATATTATTAATAGAGTCATGTTACTTATTGAACTTGCGAGAAACACGCAAAAAACTCGTTTAGGTACCGTAAAAACGAACACTCGGTAAAATATAACCGCTCTCTGAATTTCATTGTGCTTCATACATGTGGAAGCACATTGCGAGCACTAACCTTAGGCAGTACTTTCACCTTCGAGTAGGCACTTAGGCAGCCATTAGCTGGAACTGGAAATGCGCCCGCCAACCTGACGTCAGGATGGCGGGCGTCATCTATTTCTTAAATATCTCTGGAGTTTAAAGAGCACATTGCTCCAATTTTGGCGCACATTTGGCACATTGCTAGCACTAACTCCTGACGTATACCGCAGCTCCATTTATTGATGTACACCCGCCATCCTGACACTCACGTAAAATTGCCTGATTTTGGAGTTGTTTACTCTACTACTCAGTTGTCAACTCTAACAAAAATGACAATCAACCTTAATCTAAATATGAAAAAAAAAAATAAAGAAATATATATATATATATATATATATATATATATATAATAATGTAATATGTTTGACTAGTTCGACAAATTTGACAAATATCCAATAACGTACCATTTAAAAATTTAAGGTCGAAATAAAAGCTATTTTATTTTTTATTTATTTATTTTATTACTCTACTATAGTTGGATTTAAGAAACAGTCACGGTCATAAAATCGTACTCCTTTATTATTTTAAAACTAAACGTTCCACTGACTTGCACGCGCACTCATTTCGAGCCTAGAAATGAGTCTGCGCGAACATTCACTAGGAAACAGGTCAAACCCAGCACAATGCGCACCTGAAAAATCGAAATATAGGTATAGCTCCGCCGGCCGAATATTCGGCGGCCGGATACCGAATATTCGGCCGATGGTCAGGCCGAACATCCGGTATCCGGCCAAACAACTGTCTATCCGTTGCATCTCTAATTGCCACACTGAATAGCTTAGAAAACATGCTGGATTTAGAACAGACATACTTACTTGTTTTTAGGGTTCCGTACCCAAAGGGTAAAAACAGGACCCTATTACTAAGACTCCGCTGTCCGTCCGTCCGTCTGTCACCAGGCTGTATCTCGTGATTTGTGATAGCTAGACAGCTGAAATTTTCACAGATGATGTATTTCTGTTGCCGCTATAACAACAAATACTAAAAACAGAATAAAATAAAGATTTAAGTGGGGCTCCCATACAATAAACGTGATTTTTGACCGAAGTTAAGCAACGTCGGGCGGGGTCAGTACTTGGATGGGTGACCGTTTTTATACATAATGGTACGGAACCCTTCGTTTGCGAGTCCGACTCGCACTTGGCCGGTTTTTTTAATCACCAGCAATCAAAAGGTCACAGCTATTTGTCACTCCCATACTTCTTTGTTACAAGAAAATTTGTATAACTTTTGTTGAAGTTGTTGAAAGCATAAAGCTTACCTTTACACAAATTAATAGTTAAAGAGATGTCTAAGAAAAATTAGAGCCCTGAAATTTTACAGCTGGTTTGGTTCTCGAGGCAATAAACAATTCAGTTACCATACCACTACCACAAAACATATGGTGTCGTCTAATTCGGCTGTCAAAGTTGGGTACACCATTTTTTCTTAGGTATTACACCTTATCGCAGTCAAGAAGTTCATAGCATCCTTAAAGTCTCTATTGGGAACCCGCACACGCTGTATTGGGAGATTGGGACAGTTAAAAACATCAAAATTAAATTCGAAATTTTCAAGGTCTTTTTTATGACTTATTGCTTTGGTTTAGCAAGGCCCATCTTGCCTCATTTCAATTGGCTTAATATTTAAGGACCCGGGTGGAGCTTGTAGTAACTCCGAGAATGTAAGTTGATCAAAAATGTATTTTTTTTAATGTGAATTGTAACATTTTTAAACTGTGTCAGTAATATGTTTTTACTTTTGCAACTATACTTACATACAACTCGATTTAAGATAATGTTACGCAGCCAATTCAGCCACGAACAAGTCGATACTGAAGTACTTAGATGGAAAGACATGGAAATATCGGAATTGGATATTGGAAGGAGAAGAGATTCCATGACAAACCCTTGGTTACAAAGAATCACTTTTTATTTATTTTTCTATAATCCGTTACATTTTTGCGATTTTTTTTTATTTATTTGCCACGTAGCTTATCGACATTACATAAATATCTAATAAAGTAGAAATCCCAGTACGTGGAAGTTAATTTTATTAATGAATCCGTAATTACATCAGCTCTTAAACTATTTTCATAATTACTCATTCCGTGATTAAATTTTCGTGACCTAACAGACTAAACAATCGAATGGATAAACAAGTACAACAGTGAATCCACAACGATGCAGATCGCCACATTTGAGAAACGAATATGTATTAATTACATAATATAACTAAATCAATTAGTTAACAAACGAACGAGAAGTTTTTCTTCAAATAAAAAAAAATATTATGCAAGCCATAGTTTATCGTACAAATAAGCCCGGAGAATTTAATAGACATTCGACACTAGCAATTTAAATACTGCGAATGACATCGGACGCGCGCTCTAAAATGAGCGCGGGGTCTAATATAAGCTCATTAATGATAGATAATAAAGCTAACAAAATATATGATAAAAATGATTTACAACCTCGTAACCTAACGAAAGCCTTCCAGTTCATATCTGGGCACTGAGTGGGGGCGCACATACGGTGCGAGTACGAGCAGACATCGAGGGGACACAGACACACGTTATTCGTTGGAGAGCTCCTTGAGCCTTTCCTCCCTGGGGCGCGCGCCGCCGAAGATGGACGACGCCTGCGACGTGGACGCCAGCGAGTTCACGGGCTCCGTCACCGTCCGCGGCTGCAGCTTCAGCTTTGGTCTGCCGGTTGTATCTGCAACCAACAACATTTATTAATTTATGGTGTTAATAACAAAGATTTAGGTGTAACTATTTACGGCCATTTTGAAAAAATCTATTCTCGTTCTACTTGATCGCAGAACATCATCTTCCTAGCGTTGTCCTGGTTTTTTGCCACGACATGGGTCTCCGTTCGGCAATTAATTTCAAGATTTGGCGTAAGCACCAGTCTGGCCTTCCAACCCAGAGGGGAAACTAGGCTATCTCACGATGTTTTCGAACGTTATCGCAGAATGTCAATTCTACATTCTACATATTTCATATATGTATGTACTTTCGCGTGGGCGAAGTATAATGTGCTTTTATTACATCTAATTATACAAATGTAAGTAAATCAAAGGTTTTGCTTTAATTTGTTGGTATGTATTCGGTACCATAAATTTAATGTGGATAAATTGAATCATTGAATTTTCAGGTGTCTCGCAGCCGACTCTATATTCGGGTCGTAGCACGTGTGCAGGCACGTCTGCGAGTAGAACTGAGAGAGTATTTACTTTTTTTACGCTTTCGCGGAAATATGTTTCTGTTAGGTCGCGGCCTGGACGCGAACCGGTGTTCGCGCCGCCTTTTTCCTAGTGGCATGATCAAAATGTATAGGTACCTACAGGGTGATTTCGGGGTCGTGAGCCAGAACCACTTTTTCTGACTCTGTAAATGATCCACATTATTATATGGTAGTATTTGATTAAAATAGAATTAGTTAATTTTTTCTTACTCTTCAAGTAAAATTAATGTTATACAAAGTAATTATGGTCACCCTATGACTTTTGACATACGCTGTATGGAAAGCGACAAGACGTCACACACAGACACACGCAAAAAAGGTTTTTCCTACTTGTCATCTGGAAAATAATCATCATTATTGTTGATAAACAATAATTAACAACATCATTAGGCTCATCTTTGAATTCTGTATGATGTCTGGCTCGCTTGCTCCACGACCCCGAAATCATCCTGTATATGGTAGACTCGAAATGAATCTCGTCTTGAACTCGCTGCGCCGCACGGGCGTCCAGTCCGCGGCCTTAAAAGTCGAGTCGAGGACTCGTGGACAATAAAAGCTTAAGGCTCATTTAGACGGTGCGAGAAGTCGTATGCGAGTTTCATTACATTGCGGGTTTTGATCGGTCGGTCGAATTGGACGTAACCAACAGTCCGCAATGTAACTAAAATCGCATGCGAGATCGCGCGGCATCTGAATCAGCCCTTACACATACCCGGGCGGGAGTTGGGCATGTCATCGAAGTTGCGTCGGGGCGGGGCTCCACCGGCGCCGGCCGCGGCGCCGCCGCCGCCGGGCCGCGCGGCCGGCGCGGGGCGCGCGCCCATGCGGCCCCAGTCCTGCGCCGCGCCGCGCGGCTCCTCGCTGGGCCCCCGCGAGCCGCGCGACTCGGCGCGCACGTCGCCGCCCCACCGCTCGTTGCCGCCGCCGCCGCCGCCCCCGCCGCCCCCGCCGCGCTCGCGATCTGCGAAACGTTACAATTTTCATTCCTCCGTTGACCGACCGAAATTCTAGGAACTCTCCGGTCATCCGCCCGCCGTTCGGGTGGGGTTGCCGTCCGTCAGGATTTCCCCTAAATTGTCAGGATTTTTAGTCCAGGAGTGTCAAGGTTTTTTAGAAACCTCACCTGACCGCTAGAAGCTAGGCTATAGTTTGGAATTGGACAAAAGTAAATGAAAGATTATGCGGGAGCTCCGGCTTGTGGTGGCAACTTTGTGGTATACCAATGGACAGGCAGGATGACGGACATAAGAAAGTACGGTAGGTACGGTATATGGCTTACTTATTTGCAAGTTTGGCTACGGATTCCTAAGAATGAAAGGTTGCATTCACACAGTCATAGAGAAAATAAATAAATAGAGTGCTCACTCCATACTTTAGTTTTAGTACCAAAAAGACTATTGTTTTCGTAGTCGACATCTGGCATGGAGTAGCGGAATTTTCAGTACTGCTACTTGACAATAGATGTTGCACCGACCGATAAGTCTAATGCTCAACAATTTTCAGCTAATATTATAACCGGATTTACCGCAACTCTATTTTCAACTCCTCCTGCTTTTAATATTAGTTGTAAATTGTTGTTTAATACAATTTTCGTGAGACGCGACACTACATATACTCCAGTAAAGATACGCTTACGTTAAACATTAATTAGTAATAGGCAATTTTTTTTTTATTCCTGTTCTTTAGATCATTTTAAGATACTTTATTTTCGAATCCAAAAAACTTTCTGTCCGGAAGTAGGTAAAAAAAAATAGTTAAAAAAAAGAGCCGTTCTTGTTTGTTAAAAATAGTAATAGTATTTTTAGTTCGTAAACGTGACGAAAATAATATTTATAATGAGTCGACAATGGAATCAGTCAAAATATTAACACGGAAAATAACTAATTCAATAAATGGCGGGGCCTCACGGATATACGTCGTAACTTGATATAAAAAAAAAGTAATAATTAGGTCTTTGATTGAATTACCATAAAACTACCTCATTAAGCTATTTATCCGAGAATCCGACATCAATATGATTTGTAACACTTGTATATATATTTACGCCTTAAACATGCTAGAAAAAATGGTTATAGATATAATTTCTTGCAGACTTTGTTCTGATAACGTTCAAAGTGATATTCAATACATAATCACACAAAAATATGGTCAATGTAATAAATATGTGCATTTTATCAAATTCGCTAAATGAAACTACCAAATTTGAACTCTTTGCGCTAATGCTAAGGATTACATTTCCTTGCGGCGCGCGGGGACAGTTTCAATGCGGGCGGTGGCGGGAGTTCGTGCCAAGGACGCGTGGATAGTATGTAGGTAAGTATGTACTTACCTACAAGTTGCTACAAGTGACAGGCCAATTCGAACGTGCGCGGGCGTCTCGCTCGCACCAAATATTTGTGCGGCCAAGTCTGAGCAAAATGAACGCGCGCGTGAATGATAGCTGATTAAAAATAACTGATATCATATCCAATATTATTGGTTGATGTTCAAATTATATTCGTAATTATATACGTCAATTATGACCCACTACAAAAATAAAAATTGCGCATGACTATCTATCGTTCTTATTTAATTTCAGAATGGCATAGTGTGGAGTGGCATTATAAAAGGAATACTTATTATCGTAGTCATTTGACAGTTTTGGTGACGCTTTCACATTCTGTCACAGCGAAGTGTGTAGGCCCACTCTTTAATTTGATATTAACGTCTATCCAACAACTTTGTCAGTAGAAAAAGGCGCGAAATTCAAATTTTCTATGAGACAATAACCCTTCGCGCCTAAGCGTCTGTAGACTTTTTTTTTCAACAAACGTATTATATTGACTATTTCGTGCTCTTTCAATTCATAGTTTACGTTCCATAATAAGTATAACATAGTAAGTTCCATAATAAGTATAACATAGTATAATAAGAGTCGACGTGAAATATATGTTTACACTTTTGCACCTTACTCCTTTGCAATAAGGCGAAAAGTACGGCTTTGAAATGACAGCGTTTTACACAAAAATAAAACGCTAATTAAATAACTTACCATATTCGGAACCTAAGAATAAATAATATTGAGAGTGGCAACACTGTCGTAGGGGGCTATTCATAAATTTAAGTCATTTCAAATTTGGGGGGGGGGGGGGGTCTGGACATCGGATGATGGTAGCATGACGCAGGTGGAAACGGTGTCATTCGAAGCATGATTTTTTGATGATTTTATGGGGGGGGGGGGCGACAAAAATCGTCAAAAATAGATGACGTCATGTATGGACAGCCCCTAGGTCGTATTGTCTTTTTCTAGCATATACCTCCCTCTCTACCCCACACTCCTACCACACAGGCAGGTTGCTTTGTCAGTTATACAAGACAAATTTTCAAGTCATTGTCTCAATATTATACATATTTGCACCATGCAGGATTAAAAATTTAGGTTCCGAATAGAGATGCACCGGATATTCGGTTACTATCCGGTATCCTATCTCGCCCTTATTTTAATATCCGGACGGATACCGGATACTAAAATAAGGGTACTAAATAACTATGCTTGATATCGGAATATAATCGTACTCGATTATTATTTTAAAACAACTTAAACGTTCAATTCACTAGCTCGCGCACTAATTTCGTACCTAGTGATAGACCTATATACCGCGCGAAAGTTCATTACGAAACAGGCCAAAACTTCCACAATGCGCACCTGAAAAACCTGAATATTTCCGCCGGCCGAATATTCGGCGGCTGAATACTGAATATTCGGCCTATGGTCAGGCCGTACCTCCCGTATCCTGTATGCGGCCAAACAACTATCCGTTGCATCTGTAGTTCCGAATATGATAAGTTATTTAATTAGCGTTTTATTTTTGTGTAAATGCTGTCATTAAACAGCTGTACCGATATTCGGAACCTAAGAATAATATTGAAATATGTTTGTTATCGCCTGGTGGTGGGAAGACGCCAAACCAATGTGATTATACATATCCTATGATATACTTATTATGTGTATGTAATATAATTATATTATGAGTGTTTAATTAATAATGTAGTACGTACACCCTTTATTGTAACACCTGTGAGGAGAGAGATATTTAGTAAAGTATACAATTTGATAGGTACATTTTGTAAAATTAACATTTATTGTATTTATTTATTAATTCAAATAACAAATTGCACCTTACAGCTAATGCCAAAGCAGCACAATTTGGAACACATTAACAACATAAAGCATTTTTAACATTATTTATAACAATACAATATACAGCTAAGACACATGTATTCATTATGGTATGCTACTCTTAGGCATCTCTCTTTCTAATATCCTCTTGCACTTTCACATCACTATTCCGGATCGTTTTTATTTGCTAGATAATTTAACGGACAACTATAGTACATTGTAGGAGAGGACGGAAAACCGCTAAAAGATGGACGAGTGAGTTTGAGGGCCGACACGTTGGTGGAGGCCCTCGAATAATACGACTCCATCTTTAGCGTTTCCGGCCGAGGCATTACATAGTGCTTTTCACGACTACTGCGAGGAAATAAGGAAACATTTGGATAACTATAAGTACTAGCCCGCGATTTCTCTGGTAGCAAATTACTAGCCACTGCCTGTGCTGTCTCTTGAATTTCGGTAGGCGTCAGCGTAAGAATATCATTTTCTTCACTAGAAGAACTCATTTTTATAGCGAGCGTAGATACGTGTTTCTTATATTTTATAGTACTATCCAATTCAGTGAGAATTTTCCGATCCCGCCTTTTTTCTTTTTTATCACATTTAAGAGGCGTTTTTATGTTGTTTGCTTCAAACGGACTCTAAACTTAGAAGCGTTTTTGCTAAAAAAACCACAAACAGCTACAAAAGTAAAAAACGTTTCGTTTTTTTTTAAACAAGAAATTGGTCCTATAAATAACCTAAATTTATTTTTGAAGGAAAAAGTTGCGCCAAAAAAGACCTTTTATTGATTTTTATGTTTTAAATTATACTCATTGCTGTAGCGAACTGTCACCAATGACAGATGATGATAATAATGAAACATTGTACACTCGCGTGCAAAAGTATTGCATCACTTTGCATTTTTTCGTCCGCATCCAATATATTTGTAAACTGGTTAATTTCTCTAAATTATTTTAATGTAATCATGTTCCTTGAAGTTTTAGCTTTACGAAAAGTAAAAAAACATGGAAATCGGCCCAGTATTTTTCAAATTATCGGCATTTTCCCGATTTGTGAGCGGTTTCACGTTATCACGCGCACGAGTTGCGTTACCCTTGACCCTTATAAAACGGGGGTAGAGAAGGGGTTGTTATCAGTCACTTATCAGAAGTCGATCGTTACATATCTCCGCGTATTTTCCCGTGAAAAAGACCTGGAAAAATGGAAACCACTGAAGCTGAAGTCCGCCAAATCATCCAGCCCCTGCAAGCGGGGCGTAGCCAACGTTCAGTAGCTGCCGAGCTGAATTTAAGCCAATCTGCAGTTTGCAGAGTTTACCAGAGGTTCCAGGGGACTGGATCCTTTACTTCAAGACCAAGAAGCGGCCGCAGAGAGTGTACATCAGAGAGGGACGACCGCTTCTTTGTCACAACATCTCTCCGAGATCGACACCAGACCAGCATTGCCATCCAGCAGCGTCTGCGTGAGGTACGAGGAGTGGCTGCCAGTGAGTAGACAATAAGAAGAAGACTTAAGAAAGCGAACTTGACACCCAGGAGGCCCGCAGCGGTGCCCAGATTGCTGGCGCGACACCGTACAGCCTAAAGAGAGTTTACTGAAAATCACAAGGACTGGACCATTGAGCAATGAACCCCAGTTCTCTTCTTGAAAGAGTGCAGAATGTGTTTGAATGGATGTGACCGAAAAGGAAGAGTCTACAGAAGGCCAGAAGAACAGTTCGCTCAATGTTTCTTCTCCGAAAGGGTCGCCTATGGCGGTGGATCCGTAATGTTCTGGGGCGGCATTTCCTACGACGGGCGGACAGAACTGGTTTTCGTGCCTGGCGGGGGCCGTGACAGTGGATTGACCGCTGCCAAGTACATCACTGATATCCTGGAGGAACATGTTGTTCCTTATGCCGGTATTTTTGATGAGGGGTTCATCCTAATGCAGGATAATGTCCCGTGTCATACCGCTAGGGCCACCGCAGCCTACCTTCTCGAAGTGGGCATCGACACAATGGACTGGCCAGCGATGAGCCCGGACCTTAACCCCATTGAACACGTGTGGGACTACCTAAAAAGGAGGGTTCGAAAGCGGAATCCTGCCCTGGTCAATGTTGAGGAGTTGAAGGGAGCCTTGCTGGAGGAGTGGGACGCTATTCCTCATGATCACATTAGAAAATTAATTACGTCTATGAAAAAACACTTGGTTTGTGAAAGGAGGCCTGTAGGTGGCAATACCAAGTATTAATTTAATAATAATAAACGATATTGTATTAAAAAAATGACTTTTATTCTCAAGTTTCCGGATTTATTTTTGGAGCATTATGCGACTACTTTCAGTTTTATGATTTTTTATAGTCTTCAGATTCGAAATTTCATTGAATTTACCATTTTTCTAATGCGTTACATTATAAGCTTTCAGTTGATACCAAAATTTTCAGAATCGGGTATAGAATTACAAAGATATTGGGTGCGGACGAAAAAATGCAAAGTGATGCAATACTTTTGCACGCGAGTGTAGTAGTGGTGGTTCAAGTGCTACAGCTATTGCCTACTTTCCAGCTTGGTTTTAGACCATCTATTGCCACATTTCCGAACAGTGGCGTGAAAAATTTAATTATTTATTTCACACCAGCTCGGAAAGGCTTACTTTGCACTTCAAAGACTGAGAGCAAAGTTTCATTTTATTCACAAGTGAGGCAAAGGAATCAAATGCAAATTTTGAGTTGTTTTCTTACGTTTGCTGGTAGAATTGACTTTTAAATCATAAATATTTAATAAAATTCATTTGTATTTGATTTTGTATGATATTTTTACATTTAATATTTGCTTCGGGTTGGTGTGGTGAAACATTTTGTGTTTCACTTGGGGCAAATTTTGTTTAACCCTCGTGCTTTGAAACCCTCGCAACGCTCAAGATTCCATGTTTCGAATGTTTTACTTGCTCAAGTATCAATATTAGCACGAGCGGTTAAACAACAACTTTGCCCCCTTGTAAAATAAATAACTATTTCAATATAGTCAGCTAAACTGAGGTACAAATTCAAAAACTCACCAGCAGTTTAGCTTCACGACCTTCCAGATGGAAAAACAGCATGCCAATGACTTGAAAATTTGCCTTGTATAACTGACAAAGCAACCTGCCTGTGTGGTGGGAGTGTAGGAGCGAGGGACGTATATGCTAGAAAAGGGCAATACGACCTACGATAGTGTTGCCACTCTCAATTAGAAATGCAATGGATAGTTGTTTGGTCGGATACCGGATATTCGGCCCGACCGTCGGCCAAATATTCGGTATCCGACCGCCGAATCTTCGGGGATAGGAGCCCATATACTTTACTACTTGCTTGCAAGTATCGTAATTAAACAGTGCTAAGTAGTTAAATACGCGCAATGTATTTTTATGTCATAAATAATGTATTTATTTAATGTTAATTTAGTATTAATTATAGTATGTATATTGTTTTATCCACAAATATGAATAATTGTAGTTAATTTACCAATAAAACATAATTTATACGGCCACAAATAAAATATTAAATGCTTCCAAAGTCTGTTTGGTTATTTCTACATGGAAACGAAGTCATTTCAAATTATAAAAACATTAACTGAACACCTTATTGCCGCCTGCAGTCACCGCTCGCCGCTCAGCTATCCGCTGTCGTTAATACCACGGCCTTACGTTTTATGACACTGAGTCGCGTCAGGGGAGCGACACGGTTCGGTGCGCTTGCGTTCAGTCGAGTTTTGGAATATTACTGCAAATTTTTGTTGTTTGTTAATTTGTTGGTTATTGTTGTTTGTTAATTTGTTGGTTGTGGTGTCGACTTTTATTGCCCTAGTCGCCAAATGATGTTACTAGTGAAATTTTAACCGACACCACACGGTAAAAATAAGTTTAACAATAATTACTTAATTAAAAATCGAATAAAAACGGTATTTCTAATGCATAACTTATATTTTTTGCTATTCAATTAAAGAGTACTAACAAAATCCTAACTCAATTAATTAGTGCAAATATTTTAAGGTTTGCGATTCCTGCTCGGCCTTGCGTCGCAAGGTGCCCGGTACCACTGTATTGCAGCATTAACTAGAAATGCTTACTTTGGGGAACATTAGCAACTGTCGATTTTGATAATTACATTTTAGTGGTGAGGGGTGGTACTTAAATGACCGCTATTGAAACCTAAAGTTTAAACTTATAGGCGCGAAGATTTGATTTCCCTAAGAAAATTTTAATTTCGCGTCTTTTTCTGCTATCAAATTGGGTGTGTGTCAGTATAATAGCCCTATATAATTGGCCTATTATTGTATTAAATTTAACGCGCACGCAAAGACGGAAAGCCTGCAATTACGTAAAATTTACTTTCTTATTTACAGCACTCTTGCCCAGATTAAAGCTGATAATTAGTTCGAATCTAGTCTCCCATATTTTTTTACGTTCACTGGTACATATGTTTTGACCGAGTAAATAGTAAATATACTAAATACTTTTTTAAATATTCGCGCTCGGGGCGATGGAAGTTTCATCGTTCCGTAGCCCCGCTCCATGCAACGACCAATCGCGTTAGCTCGCTGGCTCGTGCGCGGCAACTTTAAAGCAACGATAACGTTTTTGATGGTTTTTTGTGTTACGAATCATATTTCAAGCCGATTTTTACAGTATTCGATGAAGGAGAACTCATAATAAAAATCCCATATGATATTGATCTATTACCATTTTTAACCAGGCAATTAATGCACAACCCCATAAAACCTCCCATACGGTATTATTTAGTGTACGATTAAATTGCAACGCTTGTACTTATTGTAATTTGGAAATAATGAGAGAAAAAATAGCCTATTACCATTTTTGAGGACGGAAATATACTGAATTTAATAATAACCGTAGGTTACTTACTTTAAATGTAGGATACAGAATTATTTTTTGTGTGATTCATGCTTAATGTCATAAAGCAAATATTTCTCTATGAGTATACATTTAAAAAATGTTATTAATATTTTTTACAAACTTTCTGTGATTTTTTATATTTTTAAATTTTTTTTTAAATACCTAAATGTAATATATTTATTTGGATTATGTGTCGACGTAATCACTAGATTTATTATCTGTCCCATACACCGAAAATTTCAGCTATTACTAATTATTTCCATTCCGCCATACTAGCCGAGCGTACCTTTCTTGGCCTAATAATTCTGGTATCAAGTAGCGGTACTGATCATTTCGCTACTCGATGCTAGACCGACATCTACTACGAAAATAATAGTCGTTTGGTACCAAAACTGGTGTATGGAGTGAGCACTCTATTCTTACTATATTTCTCTGACACAGTGCAGAAAAACATAAGAACCCACACAAATGCTTGAGGAAATATTAAAAATCAATAGTCTGAGAGTGAATGTCTAATGACGTAATCCACATTAAGCCGGCAGATACCGACAGACATCTTAGAGCTTAGAGTATAGCTAAGCACCACACGTGATGCCAAAATATATATCGTCTCTCTGTCTAGCACTTACATTGTGAGAGAGACTAAATATACCGAGCGATATATCGCAAGATTAGCAAGGCATCTTAAGGCATCTGCAGATGTCTTGCGATAAGATATCGTAAGATACCAAAATATACAGGGTGGCCAAAAATTAAGTGCATTCCCGTTGCCAGGGAGGTTTTGGGATTATACTGAGCAACTTTTACAATAGGTACAACCCCGAAATCGCGAACAAAAAATATGGGAAGGTAAATTTTTTTTCGCGATTTCGCGGTTGGCGTGTGTGGACTTTGTCAAATAGTACGTAAAAGATATCGTAAGATGCCGTATCTGCCGATATGTTATCGCTCCGTCTGTGATGGGCTTTATTATTTGAGGAATTAAAACATAAAATTTGAGGATGGTGGATAATAATAATAGGAACTGTATAATTCGTGACCTTCTACTGTCAAGCATCGTACGTGGTAGGTAAGGTAGGTACTTATCTTTATCTTTTCTGTGCCTAGACGCTACTTATGACAGGTTAGGTTTCACCAAACCGTCTGTCACCGTTAAAGCGTTCGCTAAATTTTATTGTATGGGAAATTTCATAGTTGACTGCTGAGTGACGTTGATCTGTCCGCTAAATGTGGTTGGTATAACTGGCCCTAAGACTATTGTGGTTAAAATCCAGTGATCAGGGATCCGCGAACTTATTATAGTTTGTTTTTTTAGCATTAGAAACAAGGTAAGCGATCTTGACATGTCTTTTAATTGAAAAACGCTTTTTAAAAATCAGTAACTATCATCATATATATAAAATTGAAAAACCAGAACGGGATAAAAAACGAGAGAAGAAGCGAGATGGCGCCTTACAAATTTCTAAAAAAGTTCTTGACACGTTTCTCAAATACGACAAACGTATGATAAGAAAAAACTGTTCCAATCTATTATCTAAATATGAGAATAGAACTAAAGCATAAAAACTATCGCTTTCGATGCGTATTTAATTTACAATAAGCAAAAGCAATTTTCATAACAATCTTTATTTGACGACGATCGGCCATCTCTCGGCAACACTCGGTTGTTTTCGTTTCGGCGGTGTTACAGACTAGACCAAATTATCGTAAGTTAAAGTAACCTAAATTATGTTTGTCATGTTGGTATACAGTTATTTCGTCGTTTTTTTACACGAAGTAAAATATAAAGTGCTGTCAACCTCAACCTTAGTCTTATAGCCCATACGAGTGACTTATGCCATATATGACATCAATCACATTAATATGATCATATTATTTATAATTTTATTTGTATTTTGTTGTTTTAATTTTCTTTTTGAGTTATATTATTCAGATTGACTTTCACGGCTTCGGCAAACATTGCCATGTCCGGGGAACGGGCTGTAAGTGCATATTAAGTTATAATGAATATGATGTAGGTAGATAAAGTGCATGACTGCATGTTCAGATATTTTTGAGCGACCTGATGAAAATAAGCCAATGTACAGTCAGCAGTCAGCCAAATATCGTAATATAACTTTGTTGCCATAGAAATAAGGATGTGTTACGACATAGTGGCGAAATATTGAGAGACCAAAGCGGCTAAGTTTCAGTGGCTTAGAGATAATGGGAGAGGACCGTGCCGTGGAGAGAGCGTACCTACTTGGGACAAAAAAATGGGAGACGCCTGAGTGGACGTCCTAGGTGCCGCTGAAACGACGTATTTGCTCAAGACCTGCTCAACCTCGGCCATGGCGACTGGGGAGAGCTATTGCAAGACCGAGAAACATGGCGTGATCTGGTGTCGGAGGCCAGGACTCACTTTGGTTCGTTGCGTCACCGTAGCCGTAGTAAGTAATGTTAATATCCAGAAAAGGAAATGGGGACTACCTACGTTTGTATGAAAAGGCGATTTATGGACGGTGGTCGTCCATATTCGTCTTAAGTCGGAACATAATCTAAGTAATGAACGTTTTTGCAACTAGGCTAATGAAAATAAATAATATTTTTTTGTTGAACCAAGTTTTAAATCAATACCTACGTAGATGAAAAAATACCATCTTGCCTTTTCGCAATGAGAAATTTGCGAATTAAGTTATCCAAATAAAGGCTACAAATAAGAAATCCCTATCACAGTTATAAACCCTGGCAGGGTTGAATACATAATAATGACGGTATTTAACTAAACTTAAGACAAACTCTTTATTTCATTTACGCGAGCGGAGCTGCGGGCCCGTCTAGTTACTTTATGAAAACAGAAGAATATAAATGATCGTATTAGATTCATAATTGTTACATATTTGCCATGACTTATTTTTAAAACATGTTTTTCAATTAGGGGTCATCCATTAATTACATCACACGTTTAGGGGGAGGGAGGGGGTCAAGAAAATGTGACATGTTGTGACTAGGGGGAGGAGGGAGTCACAAACTTTGTGACGTCACTTTAACTTCATCAGTAATCGAAAATTTATTTGAATTATTTTATTCGCTATACAGTTAAATAAAAAGTTTTTGAAACGATAATCGTTTTTATTCGTTTAATTTCATTTCTTAATCAGTTTTGGGTTATAAAATTACTAATATTTCTTTTATCAAAAATATTTCGATAAAATATTAAATAAATATTTGCCGATTTCTTTGAAGAAATGTGACGTCACACCAGGGGGGAGGGGTTACACGAATTTTTTAGGTTTTTTTGCCCCTCCCCCCCTCCTTGTCACACTTGGTCACATTTGGCAAACCCCTCCCCCCTGGTGTGACGTCACATTTCTTCAACGAAATCGGCAAATATTTATTTAATATTAAAAAAAATATTTTCGACAAAAGAAATATTAGTAATTTTATAACCCAAAACTGATTAAGAAATACTTATAATTAAACGAATAAAAACGATTATCGTTTCAAAAACTTGTTATTTAAATGTATATTAGCGTATAAAATAATTTAAATAAATTTTCGGTTACTGATGAAGTTAAAGTGACGTCACAATTCACAAAGTTTGTGACTCCTCCTCCCCCCTGTCACAACATGTCACATTTTCTTGACCCCCTACCTCCCCCTAAACGTGTGATGTAATTAATGGATGACCCCTTAAAAGAGACATCAAGATTGTTTACCTTATTTCTAATGCTAAATAAACGAACTATAGGTACGCGAAAACCGGTAATTTCACTAAGCCGGCTCAAGATTCTAAAGCTGCACGCGCTGCGTAGTGCGTACCTATATTTGTTTAATATGTAATTTGTTAGCAAAATAACCACCCCTATAAAGAATACGTGTTTATTCGTATTGGTTTCATCTCTAAATTTAATTATTAAACATACACACCTTAAATTTGGTACTATGTATTATGATAGAATATATGAAATTAGTAGTTACAAACTAATACTATATATACAATTCAACACACACACAATAATGCATGAAAGAAAAAGGTCAGCATACTCACTAGGCTTGTGTCGGTCATGAACGAAGAACTGTTAAGAATGAAATCCCATCAAGGACCGAAAGGAACTAAATCTTTTTGCACGCTCTTAATAGGTCTTTAGGTCCTTTAGTTCAGTGGGATTGGTGAGCGCTTGACATGAGTGAAAACGAAAATAGACTGAACGAAATGGTTCACAATGACGCTGGCACGAGTGCGAACGAGATAAAAGAGTGAGAAACAGTCCTAAACCTGAAAAGTATGAAGAAAAATCATTGTTATTGTTTTTATTGTGTCAAGCTTCTTCATGTTTAACCGTCATATAGTATCGTACAACTTAAATCGTAATTCAGTTGTCAAAAATTAAAATAAACCGGGCAAGTGCGAGTCGGACTCGCGCACGAAGGGTTCCGTAACATAATGCAAAAAAAAAAAAACAAAAAAAAAGCAAAAAAAAAACGGTCACCCATCCAAATACTGACCACTCCCGACGTTGCTCAACTTTGGTCAAAAATCACGTTTGTTGTATGGGAGCCCCATTTAAATCTTTATTTTATTCTGTTTTTAGTGTTTGTTGTTATAGCGGCAACAGAAATACATCATCTGTGAAAATTTCAACTGTCTAGCTATCACGGTTCGTGAGATACAGCCTGGTGACAGACGGACGGACGGACGGACGGACGGACGGACAGCGAAGTCTTAGTAATAGGGTCCCGTTTTACCCTTTGGGTACGGAACCCTAAAAAACTACTGCAAAATCGATTCATATTCATTCCAGCTCTTAACGACCGAACTATGACCGAACTGAACTAAAGGAACTAAAAGACCGAACTAGTTCGTTTGACCGATTGACCGAGAGCGGAGCGCTCTCTGTAGTGACCGAGCAGGCACAAGCCTAATACTCACATACATATACTTGGTCAAGCAGATCTTGTCAGTAGAAAAAGGCGGCAAATTTGAAAAATGTAGGCGCGAAGGGATATCGTCCCATAGAAAATTAGAATTTCGCGCCTTTTTTTACTGACAAGATTTGCTTGACCAGCTATAGTTACATTGTCAGTGAATGAAATACAATACTAAATGCTCAATTAAAAAATGGCAACCCTTGTTTGGTTGTCTATGATAATAAAAGGAACAGGATATCCCTACACTAAACTTGACTAGATGACCTAGACTTGTCCTTCTGTTATATCCCATATATATACTAATGACACTTAAATTGCTCAATTCTGTTGGAACAACCTTTTCATTTTATTTTTTTATTTAAGAGGCAAACAAGCACATAATCGCCCGATGGGAAGCAATTACCGCCGCTTATGGACACCGTTGCCGGCCTATCAGATGGCAGTATGTTTTTTCTTGAAAGGTCGATCTGTCATCACTACACCTTATAAAACAAATTCCCCCGCCGCGTCTGTTTGTATGTTCGCGATAAACTCAAAAACTCCTGAACGGATTTTCATGCGGTTTTCACCTATCAATAGAGTGATTCTTGAGGAAGGTTTACGTGTATAATTTGTTAACCCGTACGAAGCCGGGGCGGATCGCTAGTTGTAGTACAAAATTGAAACAAAAGCAGGATCATTGAATAGAAAATAGGCCAATGTCTGTCATTTTAAAATATGGGATATAAAAAAAATCACAGCTTACAGCTTTGCAAAAAAGAGTAGAAATTAAAAAGCGGCAACACTGTAGTGTCGTACCTTTCAAACTAATATATATAAGAAAACGGGACGACACTACAGTGTTGCCACTTTTTAATATCTACTCTTTTTTGCCAAGCTGTAGATTAGTATTTCCCAATCATTCATACAGATGTGTATGTGTGTGCCATGTGATTCACCAACAATACAAGTGATATAGAAATGTACACTCAATGGATAAAAGCAAGCAAATGATGTGAATGTGACATGATCTTTTGATAATTAATGTACAGTGAAACTGGACATACAATGAAATTCAAACAAATGTATGCTTTAGGTTAGGAGCTAGAGCATAAATTTGTATCACAATTTTGATAAAACTATGTAGTTATCAAAACTGAGCACTGATTCGTCTTATTTTACTTTAACCCCTCTAGTTTTAGGCACAGACATCATACAATGTCAAACATGGGTTTGACTTTTGATACTAGAGAGATTGTATGAATATGTCTGTGGGACTTAAGAGGTAATTTATCTGTATTAAGTAATGTCAGGGTCTCTCTCCCTAACTTCTTACAGGTAGTTTGTATTCCTGTTATTTTAAAATAATTTTCATGGTATGTCCATAGCGATGGTTAGTAGCGGATGTTACCATGAGGGAACCCTCCACCCTGGTGCCGGGGCGGGCGGCGCTCGGCGTCGAAGTGGTCGTACATACCGCGGCCACCGCCGCCGCCGCCGCCGCCGTCCCGCCGGAACCCGTCGCGGCCGCCGCCGCCGCCGCCGCCGCCGCCGTCACGCCCGCGCCCGCCGTCCCGCCGCCCGCGGTCGAAACCGCCCCCTCTGCAAATAAATTTGTGTTAAATCAAAATATCTTTATTTATCATAGAGGCATACAAATTAAAACACATTGCAGTGACCCCACACTAGTCGTAAAATAAATAGATACTTTACATGGTGGCAAACGAGCGTAGCGCTCGTGGGTCATGATAAGCTACAATTAAGTGCTTGCAACAGTAGAGTTGTCACATTCCGATATTAGATTTCATACAAATGAATGTTTCTGACAGTCTAGGTCTGGGACCCTATATTTACAGAGATATTTTTCTAATTTCAGCTTTTGGGTGGCAGATCTTAAAACGGCATGACATGTCGTCGGCTGAGAATATGTTTGTGCCATTTAGAGAAAATTGTTTTTTAATGATTCCTAAAACACAAATTATGTAACAAATCAGTTCTAAAATAGGGCCACTAGGGGAGAGAGGAGAGTTATGCTATTTGTTCAGAAAGGTCAGGGTCTGTCTTTTAAGAAAGTAGGCAACTTAAGACTAGTGTCTTAAGTTGCTGTTGTAGTAGTAGGATTAGTATCCTGCCTACCTCATTATCATTAAAATATATGTTAAATACCACAATTATAAGTATTTAATGAGGTATTATTAGGTAATTAGTTAGCACTGAAAAGATTATATTTTATTGTCATATCAATAATTTTACTCACAGCTTGGTTCCAAAATAAACTACAACTATAGTTATTTATCTAACTTTAGACATCAGTGCTGACTTACCGGTCATTCCGTTTTTCTTCTGCCACATCAATTTTTATGTAATTTCCGTCCACATTGAGAAGACCGTTCATTTCAATGGCTTTGATCAAATCATCAAGATATTCAAATTCTACATAGCAGAACCCTTTGAATCTGTCTGTTTCTTTGTCCATCACCAATCGCACATTTTTAATGGATAGATTCTGAAACATTGAAGTAAATTTTGTCCATTAGTTAGGTACCTATTTATTAATAAATTTAATAAACATAACAATAACATCTTTATTATTAAAATTACATTTCTCGTCCCGGTAAACAATATTGAAGTTGAAGTAAGAAAATTAGTAATTCATTTCATGGTACATAATCAGGTAATGGTACTTACGGGAAAAATTCTGTTAATATCTCCTTGAATGATATCACCGGGTAAGTTTCCGACGTATGCCTTGTATGGTGGCTCGGTCGGAAGCGGGCGCCCGCCCGCTGTTCTTCGGCCTCCGCCGAAGTCCCTAAAGTCGCCAACATAACCAAGGAATATTATAACCTATAAAATTGTATCACACGCACTCCTTTTAACACAATAACATCAGACATGATCTTCACTGTTATTAACGAGACAATAATACCGTTTAAATTCACATATTCACTCTAAAAACCGTAATTTCAGAATATGTTATCGCATTGCCAAAACACGGGAATTTGCTGATAGGAACGGTGAAGCGCCGCAATAATAGGGAAATCCATTTGCAGAAAGGTAAGATAGATATAAAATAGTGTTCTAAAAGGCCTATTGAATAATATTTTTGACTTTATACCTAGGATTTCCATCGTCGAAACCACTGCGACCTGCCATGTTTAGAAACATGGAACACTGAGCGCGCGCGCATCAATTTCTAGAGGAGCAGCCATTACTTTTTTTCAAGTAACAACATTTTAATTGAATTTACAGCAAAATGTAATAAAAAACATGTCTAAATTGAGAAACAACTATATTTGGAATCACCTAGAAAAAAATAGTTTTTGAAAGGATTAAAAAAAAATTGTACTATACTTAACGATGGATATTGGTTTGTTGATTTGAGCGATCCGAGGGTGTAAAAACAGTCTAAACTCATAGACAATGTTTCTTGACGGTCCAAAACTCATTCATATTCCGTAGCACGTGAATTCGAACGGTACACATTTGACATCTGTCAATTTCAGTAAACGTCACGTTCTCCGACACATGTGGAGTGGATTCGATGTGCGTCTTTCTATAAGCATGGAAATAATACAAGTTTAAGAAAATGGGTGAAGGAATGGAAGTGGATGCTGTAAAGCCTACTAAAGAAGTTAAAGTTACTTCTTCAGTGCTGGATGCATTTGATTTGCTCAAAGCTTCCGATAAAGATGCCAAGCTTAACGGTGGCGCTAAAATAATTTCACGACTACAACAAGGCGGCGAGGAGGTTAGTTTTGACCATTATCTTTAAGAATAAAATTAGAGAAACATAAAAAAATTGAGAATATAGTATAAATTGTTACGTATCCGTTGATATCATATTTATCTCTATCATGCTATTACTATGAAAAGTTAAAGTATATTAGAAAAATAGAAATTGAATTAAAGTTTGTTAAAATAAATTTTAAATCGGAAATTATATTGTGAAATGCCATGACTTAACCCACTGCCAATATAGCCCAATGTGTTGTTGACTTATAAAAGTCACCTTTCTATCAATCTCCTGGTCGTTCATAAGTATAATCAACAGGGATAAATGAGAGACTCCTAGATTTTTTTATTAACTATTATGGCCTGGATGCGAGTCCTTTAAGCCAAGACTCCTAGATTGACATACTGTGTTTTTTTTTAAATTTTAAACATATCCAAAAGATTTCTTCCTTGATTCAGATTTGCTCTTGCTAAAGTCTCTTCTTCTTCTTTGTCGTATCCTCATGGCTGAGGGACGTGACGAATGTGGACACTTTTCACCAGCGCTCTCCAAGCCGCTCTGTCTTGGGCCCAGTGCATGCTAGCCTGCAATGTGGCGTTCGTCTCTGACGTTATTCTGTCCGCCCAACGTGTGGCCATACGTCCACCCCTACGCTTCCTTGCCATGCGGCCAGTAATAAGCCAGAGTGCTAAAGTACTCAACGCTAAAGCAGTACTATTGTACATAATGAAAAATTATATTTGACAATATTCTTTCAGAATGGAAAGGAGCTTGGGTATGTTTTAAAAAGGCTAGTCAGAAGTTTGGGTGCCAATGTCCCGGAGATTCGAATAGGTTACTTTGCCACCCTAGTCACGCTCTTGAAGAAGTTTCAAGTAACGGTAGCCCAGCTGCTGGCACTGATCAAGCAGGAGTTGCACGCCAATGGATCTTCTAAAAGTGTAAGTAATTTAAACCATAGAGCACCCTAGTATCACATGTGTGATACTAACTCCATACTATTGTGATACTGGGGTGCCCCATGTGTTAATAAAATGGCAATATGAAGTAGTAGAATATGCAAGCTATTATTAACATTATAGGGTTTGTATTTCATATGAAATATTTGAGATCTGTGTTATTTCAGAATTCTCTTTTATAATGTGGTACACAAAAAAAATACCTCCATCTTTTTTTGATGTTGGTTAAATAGTGTTGTCATAATGCAAAATTTTACTATGTACCCTGTTTCTCAATTTTGTCTGGAGATTCTAGTTTTCACAGTCAATTACATTATGTAAAACACTAATATCATAAGCTTAAAAATAAAAATAAATATATATTCACTTCCATCCCCTGTCAAACATAGGTCACCTCTATCAAACCTTGAGAGAAAGAGATACACTCCCCTTTGTACAGGTTAATCACAATCATCACACAAATGTTGCTACTTATATTTAAAAATGTCTTTGTTTGCTCTTCAGGAAGTAGGTGATGTGGCACTTGGACAAATCCTAGTTTGCTGTGCCATTTTCCGCTCCGGCCACATGCTAAGTTGCTCAGAGGAGGAGCAGAAGGAGATTCTTCAGCTGTTCCTGAAAGCCAGCGCTAAGAAGTCATACCTAGGCACAGCAGCATACTTAATACTACTAGATTTCATTAATGGGGTGAGGATATTTTGAGTGTCTTTAAATAAAAATTTTGAAGCTGTTTTTTTAGTCAACTGCTTTGGGTTCCCTTGAGAAAAACACTAACTTCTAATACAGAAAGTATGGTCCTGTCATTAAATAAAGAACATTTTTATATTATGCCATGTATGACCAGTATAAAATCTACAACACATTATCGTGTTGGGCTGAACCATTATAACTCTGTTAATAAATGGTAGATGTCTTTTTAATGTAGAACAACTTTTTCATTTATAGTTGAATGAGGATCAGTTTTCAACAATAGTCTGGCCGCACATTAAACAAGAATTCAAGAAGGAACTGAAGGAACACTCCCTGGACTCTCTGTACTTCCTCATGGTGGTCAGCAACAAGTTTCCGGAGAAGGTGAAGCTCCGGAAGCTGCTGGGCGTTACTGAAATACTGTGTGAAGATAACATACATGCTATTTGTGAAAAACTTATGGTAAGTTACAATTTTTTAGGATTCTATCTCCACCATGGGGCTATTGCGTCACCCCTAATGTTTATCTGATTTAATGAACCATGTATATTGCCTTTTTTCCTGAATATAATTGTTTAGTTTTGTTAGGTCTACATGGGATGGTTTTAGAGTAATGTCTAACACAAATTCACTTAAATTTCAGAGTGGCATAGACTACAACTCCCTAAGTCATCCAATATTCAAAGAAATAAGTATAAGAATTGCCCAATCACCGCATCTCGTTCTCTTCTGGACGTCAGGCATCGACAGTCAGCTGGCAAAACACAACAGGAACAGAGAATTAGCAGCCGTTAATATGCTCACCACCATTCTCAACAACTTGAAAGATAATGTTGAAGTGATCCCAGAGTTGATAAGCAAGAACTTTTTCAAACTGTTTATGGACTGGTTCAAAGGCCTGCAAACTGCCAGCAAGATCAGGAACAAACGAGAAAATGAGGATGATCACAAAATTATGATCAAAAAAGAAAAAGACTTGCTCAATGCTCTCAACAAAGCCCTAAAATCTGAAAAGGTTGTCAGCAAAGTCCGAGTAGAAGTGCTAAAGAAATTGTTGTTTGACCCTGGTGAGTTGAATTTTACTGAGATCACAGGAACAAGTATTGTCAAATCTATCATAGCCGATCTGGATAAAGATGGAGTAAAAAAATTGGCAAAGAAGTTCAAAGGCATACTGTCAAATACTGACAAGTTTGTTAGAGGAGATGTTGAAAGGAACTGGTTTAACAATGAGAGGATGAGAGCTGCGGAGCTTATATCCTACCTCGTAAGCCATGACGCTGTTAAAGACGACACAGACTTTAAACTGACATACATGAAGTTACTGATGTGCTTTGGTTTCTTCAAGATTAGCAGTGGAGACAATGGTACCGTCAGCAGTGATTTATCAAGTAAGTTCTTCTCGTAATTTTATTGATAACAATCAATGCCTTAATATTTCCATTTGAGGATACAGTCGCCTGAAATTGGTGTACACACTGCAAGTGTACATTAATTTAAAAAATTGTACATAAATTTAACAGTAGCTATGCAAAAAACTACTTAAAGTAGCCTGCAAAAATTACTGGCTAATTCACTCTTGTGTTTTAAGAATATCTATAAGTTTTTGGGGCCCTTGGCCTTGGTTTGCAGAGTAACCTCATCAGGCCTTACCAGTTCATGTAAAATAATTCTTGTCTACTTTATTTGTGTTAATTGTTGTATTATCCTCCACAGCCTGCACCAAGTCCTGCTTCTACCGCTGCTTCACGTCCCGGTTCACAAACGTGGACAGCCTGGTGGAGGTCCTCTCCTCGCTTGCAGACTTCATCAACGGCATCTTGCAGAAGGAACAAGTTCGGACCAAACTCGAGAAACAATTCCCCAAAGAGAACATGGAGTGTTGGGAACTGCTCACTGAAGTTACGGGGAAGATACAAGAGAATGAACCTAAATCTAAAATTGATAAGGTGTTCCTTGTACTACTGTACCAACTGGGTCTGTTCTTATTCTCTGAACCGGACCATGTGAAAATGGCAAGGAGTTCCATCAAAGAATTAAAAAGCTGCTACGACCATTACAGGAAAGGGCAAAAGAAAAACGCAAAGAAAAATATAAAGGAGGGCAATTTAGCTGAAGAGGACCCAGAATGGATAGAAGTCTTAATAGAAGTTCTACTGTCTATTCTATCCACCGAGTCGAGTGTCCTTAGATCTGTGGTCCAATGTGTGTTTAGACTGCTTTGGGAATACATAACACCTACATCAGTCGGCCAGATTCTCTCCGTATTGGACCCTGACAGTGAAAATAATCCATTAACAGAAGATAGCGAGTCTGAAGACGGTGATGACAACAAAAGTGAATCTGAGGAGGATAACGATGATGATGAGAAAGATAATGACGACGATGAGAAAGATAATGACGACGAGGAAGAGGACAGTGACAGTGACGAGGAGGAAGACAAAGTGACGGTTCCTGACCAGCTGAGGGTCGCCGTGCAGAAAGCTCTCGGCGCCGCCGCAGACTCCGATGTCGAGAGCGTGGACGCCGACATGATCGATGAAGAAGAGGGCAACAAACTCGACGAGGCCCTCGCCGACGCCTTCAGGCAGTTCAACCAGGGCAAAGGCAAGAAGACCAAAAAAGACCGCAAGGACAAAAAAGCCCTGTCCGATTTTAGAATACGAGCTCTAGATTTAATCGACATTTACTTGGAAAAGGAGTTGTCTATGGACATCTGCTTGGGAATGATCGCGCCGCTCACCCGCTGTCTGGAGTTCTGCATCCAGGACACTCAGTTCAGCGAGTTAGAGAATAGAGTACGGAAAACAATAAAAACGCTAACAAAAATCCGCAAATTTTCATCCACAGACGGTATCACTATAGACATTTTATGTGACAATTTAAAGTCTATAATTGACAAAGGATCCAGGTCGCACTTTATGTTCCAAGCTGTAGGCGACATTGTAACTCAATTCGCTACATTTATTATACACTGCTCTTTAAAAATCGATGCTAATGCCAACGCGAAAAAATCACCTAAAAAGAAAAAGCATTCCACATCGCCACTTGTTACAATTTTTTCAGAAGCACTACAAAGTTACTTCCAAAACCGAAACTGTCTATTGCCGATAATTTTCTTCCATAGCGTTCTGCAAACCGAATGGAACGGGAACTACGAACTGGTCCCCGTTATAGTAGACAACGTATTTAACAACAACGTCAGGCAATTCAGACGAAACGAAGGTCTAGAGCTGATGACAGGCTTCTACCGGTCCCTAAAACGATCCAAGCCATCAGGCCAAGCATTAAACAAACTGAACGATTTGGAAACAGACTTCCAAAACAAGTTAATGGGTACCTTAAAAAGTGATAGTGGGTTCGATGCTAAGAAGAACTTCTTCAACATACTTAAGAAGTTGATAAATATCATGAGAACGTTCCATGAAAGCAGCCATATTCCTTCAAACATAAACTTCAAAACACTATTGGATTTAGTAGGAACTTTTAAAGGTACAGCAAAATGTAAGAGTATAGGTCAGACTCAAGAGCCCAAACAGAACCAACAGAGCAAGAAGCAGAATACTAAGAAGAAAAAGCGAAAGTTTGAGAAAATGAATGGTCATGCGGAGCCAGCAGGAAAGAAGATGAAAAAGAGCTCTGAAAGTGAATAAGTGTTAACTTTAGTTACAATTTATATTTTTTTCGAATACAATTTTAATAAATCGACATAAGTGCTTATTTTGTGCATACATATTGTGCCCTTCATAGATCCAGATTTTTTTATACTTAGGTTAGGTATAAATCTAATAAGCTGGCGAGGTATTTTCAGGGTTGCTTAAAGATGAACCATCAGAAATCACAGAAAAATCAGGATTTTAAAAGTTCGTCGACGCTCATTAACACCCCAGGAAATGCATGACTTCATCCTATAGGAGAGACAGCGAGAGAAGGCCTAAATGAATAAAGAGTATCTCTTTCTAACAAATTTCGACGATAAAATAGAAAGAGATTTTACAAAAATGTGGGCCTAAAATGCTTTTAGAACGAACGTTTTAATGAGTTGTATTACTTACTATAATTTTAAAAACATGAATTTGAAATACTGCACATTTTATTCGACAAAATATGAATATGAAATTTTTTGTCGCTATGTTGGTGTGCATGTCAAACCTTTTTATTTGTTCTAATAACAGATAAATAATTGAAAATAACTAAATATGATGTAAAGTTTATCATGTATATTTTACTTTAATAATATTTAAGTTGTGAAATACAGAAGAATCTAAATATTTTTATACTCGCATTCTCAATATTGCGAAACACTTATAGTGGTAACAGACTATCGCACCGCACCAAGGTCATTATGCGACGCACGCATAAGTAAGAGCGAGAAAGCGATATCTCTTTCTCGCTCTTACTTATCGGTGCGTCGCACAATGACCTTGGTGCGGTGCGATAGTGTGTTACGGCCTTTAAATTCAATACTACAATTAATTCAATGGCAACATTTGCATTAATTTCACCGGAAACAAGCAACTCATATGTTTCACAACCTGTCCAAAACTCAGCCAGCCATCTTTTGTGAAAAATCATTTTATTTCGTGTCGTCTGGGTAAATTTCGCAATTGTAATTAATGTCAGAGCCACAGTCTTCGCTTTTGTTAAAAAAGCAGCTAGCAGGTATGTCTTTTTAATATTTGAAGAGGCTATTTTTTGCAAGCACACTAGCGTGAGCGTCAGACGACATATTCGTACATTCATTGACCTCCGTGGGTCGAATTTTGAGAATCGTCGTGGGATAAATCACCACAATGTGAACGTATGTATTTACGGCATCGTATTGGTGATTATTTCCGCGAAATATTTTTAATGAAACTCAATATTACGTTAAAAATCAATATCCGTAGTAATGAGTGACGTTCAGTGCCAGTATGAGTAACGTTTTCACTCTTTTTATATTTAGTCCTCGTTCACTGACGATCTCACCTCTTCTCTTATCGCACGCGCAGTTAACAAGACAAAGGATTTGCATTAATAGTCTAGTCAATATAGATAAACTAATTACGAAAATGCACTATCATTCCATTGACTGTTTTCAGAACTGAACAAAAATCCGGTAGAAGGTTTTTCTGCTGGATTGATAGACGACAATGACATATACAGATGGGAAGTCCTTATCATCGGTCCTCCGGACACCTTATAGTGAGTAACAAGTATTGTATTCAATCAGTTAACTTTTTGTAACTGCTTAACACCAGCTAAAATTAAAAGCTATTGTCTTGAGAAGTTAATTCGCAAAATTTTGGTGAAATATCCCTTAAATGGGCTTATTAATGATCATACTAGTCTGCTGGTATTGATTTACTTTACTGATGTTTTCAGTGAGGGTGGTTTCTTCAAGGCACACTTACATTTTCCAAAGGAATATCCTCTGAGGCCACCACGGATGAAATTTGTTACTGAAATATGGCATCCAAATAGTAAGTACATGCATTTCTATTCCGGTTTCTCAATTTATCATTGGGGTTTTGCTGTGATTATGCAGCCAAATAATAACCCTTTGTATGGCAAACTCTAGCAGCAGGAATGTTAATTGAAATTTATGTAATTGGCAGAAAATTAAAAATGCAACAAATCTAAAGTGACTGCCACATGAAGGGATAACTACAAATACTTGTTATTAATTAATAAAATGAGGAATACTCTTAGGCATCTTAGCCTCCCATCGGCACAATATTACATCACAAAATTTCTGAGAGATAATGTTTTTGATATCTTGAAGTGATGCGAGTCTTAGCTTTATACCTCACCAATTTCTTGGCAAGAGGCATGTGAGTGAAATGATTATATTAAATAAATAGTATTGAGGGTCCAAAACAGGGGTAAAAATTAGTTTAAATTAATTAATACAGCTGTATTTAAAATTTACCATGACAGTATTATACTTAGGGCATACTGAAAATTCCTAGACTGGCCACTTAGAAAAAATAAGTCATCTCATATATCAGAATCATCCAGAAACTTTCAGTATGGCCCACATACACGTGTTTTTAAGTAACTGCTGGCATAAAACCTTTCGTATACACCTTTCAACCAACACATTCAATGGGGGGTTTTTGTTATTGTGTTTTCAAATAATACTTTCTGTGGAATTTGGATACAATAACGGTTATTTTAGCTATTTGCAATGTAGGTAATTATGTAGGCATTTTAATGAGCTAATCTTTTACCTATGTCTTGTAATATACCTACAGAATCCCTGACCTGCTATAGTTATCAGACTCATCATCATCGTCTTCCTTGCATGTCCACCAGTGTTTGACACCACAGGTCATAGGAGCCTGGGATCTGCTTGGCAACTAGCTATCAGACTATTTCTGGTTTATTTTACCTATTTTGTAATAAATTGGATATATCAAGTTAGTAAAAAAAATATTAATCATTAATGGTTTTCCAGGAATAATAGATGATATATTTAATTTCAGTTGAAAAGAATGGTGATGTTTGCATATCAATACTGCACGAGCCAGGAGATGACAAATGGGGTTATGAGAAAGCGTCAGAGCGGTGGCTACCAGTACACACAGTGGAGACTATACTTATCAGCGTCATCTCAATGCTGGCTGACCCCAATGATGAGAGTCCTGCTAATGTAGATGCTGCGGTATGTAAAAACTTTTTATATTATTTATATAGAATTACTTAGGACAGAATCTATCACAAGCCCGAAACCAGGCAACATCATAACTGTCATGTCATAAGCCATGTAGGATGCATGGCGCAGACTGCCGCCAGCCGACTTTCGACCATCTCATATGTCATGGATAAATAGTATATAAAATATAAATAGTGTATATAGGTAATAGTAGATTTGCAAACTTTTTCATTAGGCCAGGGGTTAGAAAATGTTTGAAGAGAATCACCAGTTAAACGAGTCATAAAACTTAAGTGTTAAGTGGTCTAAGCCGTCTTGCCGAGCCGAGCATTAAGCATAAATTTCACATATTATTAATATAAATATTTTGAATTTATTTTCATACTTACACAGCTTGTGGTTCAGCCAGACATTCTTTTTCTTTTTAGTGGCTGTTGGTGAATTACTTTATTGCCATTTGTAGCTATAACATACAATACAAAAAACTGCGTGCGTGTGTATGCATATGTTATAGGTATTATAATTGCCCAATTTTTAATAATTATTCATTTCAAAAGTTAATTAAGTCCTGCCTTTTTAAATGTCGAAAAAAAATGTTGAGCATTGATGAGTGATAAATAATTATATTATTATATCCCCTTTTATTTATTTTCTTTGGAATAATGTTGATCTCAAGTTGTTGTTGATTTTTAATTAATTCTTAATTAGTTAGCCAGTTAATTTGGTTGATTTTAATTAGCTACATCAACAGTATCAACACTCTTATACTATCTGTGATATGTTATTTATAAAAATCTCAAGTCTCATTTTAAATCACTCAAAAAAGCAGCTTTGCATTCACATTTGCCTGAATTGTTTCGGATTTGTCCTTTTTACTGTATACATTGTTTTATATCCACAGAAAGAATGGCGAGAGCGATATTCGGATTTCAAAAAGAAAGTTGCCAGATGTGTTAGGAAAAGTCAAGAAGATTGCTTTTAGGAAAGGACGGGCAGTAGTAGTTGGCATACTGTATGTTGGAAAAGGGCCCTATGACACTGCAGTACCGCCATGAGACAGCCACCCACACACCCGCAGGCGCCATGCCGACACGACACGCCGACACACAACCCATACAACACAAGTAGAAACGCATTCATTCTGCTTCTCTTTACAGAAAGAATGGAGAGAATCATATTCGGAGTTTAAAAGAAAAGTAGCACAGTGTGTAAGAAAGAGTCAAGAGGATTGTTCCTAAACAAACAGTGCCCTTTTTCATTGATTTAGTTGGATAGAGTGAGTGTTTGGTGACGCACTTAGGACAATGTGGGCTCGTGCCGCCGCCCCAGCCCCCCACATCCGGGCCAGAGACAATATTGAAATTGATTTAAAATAAATACTTATTGTAATTAAATGGTATTGTAATTACGGTAAAGTTGCCACATCAAATAATAAATTTAAATAGAATTTGAAGTCTTTTTCATCTTTTTTAAGACATGTTAGCTAGCTATTATTATTATAATAAAATGTGTATTGTAATTTTTGATAGAAAAAATAAATCTGCATTTTGTTCTTTTACTTCCATAAACTTTGTTGATCTCTGTATAGTAGAAACCAAATGTGAAGTGATTTAACAAGATTTATTTATTGTGTTGTACTACATCTCACATACAATCATAACCGACTGTAACAAAACTTGTAGCATTTTATCAAAACTGAAATATTAAAAAAAAATGCAAAAGCTACTTTCGATATTTCAATTTAACTATCCATTATACTTAGTCCAGCCAGCAAATGAATTTAGGAAATTTGATATACCTATTACCTAGCTAAAGCTTATGTTAGTGGTAAATTTAACACCTATTTATATTTTGTTCTTTAAAGGAATACTGTGAAATTACCAAATGTATTGATTCTGCCCTGTCTAATTGTATATACATGAACATAAATTGTTATATCCAACGGAAAACTATTGATACTGGGATATAATCGTACGTGCATACAAAGCTACCTATAAAATGTTCAAGTAATAATTGTCATCCTATATTACGGGTACCATCGGCCGCCAAAGTGCATGGCGACTTTATCAATGAATTCATTCATCATTTCTCCATGCAATTTCGCAGCTCACTGTACAAATTAGTAGTAATTGCATTTGGGAATTTTTCAGTCGACACGCCGAAGGACCACCTTCGAAATCTGGGCCGTGTGGCATAATAAACTAAAACTAATATTACAAGCGGAACTCCTTTTCTAATTTCACTTATTAGAAAAGGAGTTCGCTTGTATTATTAGTTGTAGTTTATGCAACACGGCCCTGGTTCAGTTTGGTCACCTCAAACCGAATAAATCTTACCAAGTCATTTAAAATGCGTGAGTAGTAATAAGTTAAATATACTACTATTGATTTCTACCGATTGCATATGTTCCTGAAGTCCACCAAGACTATTTATGCAATGAATTTCTCTGAGGCGAAGTTTCTCGATAGGATTAGTTATACATGGTGTGTACGTCTCCGAGAAAATCTTTGTGCAGTTGGTCTAAGCTTTGATTTTGGTGTCTACTCTTAAGGTGGAACATAGCAATCTCTTGCATACCGCTTGGAACGTGTGTACAATATTTTTACCTGTGTATGTATATTTTTTACTATAAAATATTAATGCAGTAAATATGCGACATTTCATTTATACACCACCACTAAATATTTTATTTCAATACAACAGTATCAATCGTAATAAAATGTAGCATTAAGTATACTTACAGCAGAGTCAGTGAAACGAAACCAAAGCTTCATTGATAAAGTATCAGGATTAAAGAGAGCAAATCATGCTTATTCAAAGTTTTGTTAGTCAGCTAAATCAGATGGCCCTGTACTGCGCCATGTTTTGTCTAGCTAGATAAATTTCGACTTCACCACAGACCTATCATATTAGACTCCGCTTTCGCTTCCAGAAAATGTGCCAAGCGATATAGCTCGAGGCCAGTCTAATAAAACATGGTCTTCTCTTCCCAGAGTGACAAGCCTACGTCACAATAACATTGACACTTTATATAGCGCTATCGCATATTATCATATAGCGCTGTCGCATGATGACGGAGTATATTATTATACCATGGCTCGAGGCCGAGGGAGACCTCTGGCCACCTCTGGCCCTATATTATATTTATAATTTTATTATTACTACTCTGTCTGTCACTTTTTAGAAATAAGTGTACATTTTTGACAGTACTTGCTCCTCTTGTATGAAAACTCATTGTCATTGCTTTTGATAACCAGATGACCGGTAACCGCATGAGCTACACAGCGCCATCTACATTAGCTGTCAAAGTTAAAGTACGAATTTGTCTTTACATATTTATAGGCCCCATGCATGCGTGGACTATAGGGGGCAGCATAGGAGCCGTCAGATTTTTGGCGCGAGGCGTAATTGTCGTTTATGCTTCCGAAGTAGCCCACAAGATGGCAGAAACTACTATTCACAAGGAAACTTACCGACGAGAACGGTAGATGGTAGCACTTGCTTTGGCAGTGTACATGTGCACATGTTTCCGATTCAGGCCATAAGATGGCAGACCCTCCAACGCGCACGGTCCCTATACAACTAGCAAAAAACAGAGCTTTGTAATGGCTCGCGGAGGTTTTCTACCTTAACGTACCGAACCGGTTGCTGTCCGGTACGCCTGTCTGTTACAGCTTTTACTTTGTCCTTTAAAAACGTGTCCAGACGACAAAATCAAATTGCCAATATCATCCACACGTAATATACAATTTCATAAGTGCATTACATCCTACACGGTCGCCCAGTACTTTTTGTAAGGAACCCAACTGGCTTTCCTACATAATGTTGGGTCAGCGAGCCAATGTTCTTGAATTTATTTTTGCGTCCACTCCACACAATTGATCGAAAAACTATCCCGTCTGGACACCTACTGGCGGTAATCACGCTGCTCCGCACATAAACTAACACACACAGTTCCACTAGGTACAGCTAGGGTCCAGCATCAGCTCTATCTTGGGTACTGCTCTTCCAAGTTCTCATTAAGACGTGTCAGATGACCAAAACAGCGTGTGCCTATGTTGCACCAAACCTGAGTTCCACTAGGTACAGCCAGGGTTTAGCATCAGCTCTATCTTGGGTACTAATCTCCTAAGTGCTCATCAAGACGAGTCGGATGGCCAAAACAGCGTGTGCCTATGTTGCAACAAACCTGAGTTCCACTACGTACTGCCAGGGTTCAGCATGAGTTCTATCTTGGGTACTGTTCTCCCAAGTGCTCATCATGACGAGTCGGATGTCCAAAATAGCGTGTGTCTATGTTGCATCAAACCTGATCGAGTTCCACTAGGTTCAGCCAGGGTTCAGCATCAGCTCTATCTTGGGTACTACTTTCCTAAGTTCTCATCAAGACGAGTTGCATGACCAAACCATAATGTGCCTTTGTTACACCAAACCTGAGTTCCGCTAGGTACTGCCAGGGTACTGGGTCATTTTGCTGAACTGCACGCCGACGTTTCGATTGGCGTGCAGTTCCCATACAAGTTGCAGTCGGGTTGTAGTCCGTCTGTATCGGCCCTAAGTCACTGAAGTTTGTATTAATTATGCTTATCTTTATTTATAATTTTAGCAGTTCCAAGCAATAGTAACACCAAAGGCGCCATTCATTAATTACGTAAGACAATTTTTGCCAGCTTTTGACCCCCTCCCTCCCCTATGTAAGAAATAATAAGAATAGGCTGACCCCGTCCAGCCACCAATATAATTTATTTTCAAAAAAATATTTTTATGAATGTTTATTTGTACCTGTACAAAGGTACTTGAGCTCGTTTAAGCTAACTCTGCACCGTGTTTGATAGCATAGAGCAAAGAATATAATACTCACTAGGAGGCATAGAGTGTGGAAGTATTATTTTAAACGTCATAATTTCATAGAAATTAAAAAAATATCTCATCTTTGTGATCTTACTTAAGAACTATGAAAACCCCCTCCCACCCCCTTGTAAGAAAAAATAAGATATGTTCGACCCCCCTCCACCCCAAAATCGTCTTACGTAATAAATGAATGGCGCCAAAACTGTATCTCGAACTGAAAATTACCCGATTTAAGTTTGCTAACACAACATGACTGATCATCACATCGTCAGCGTCACAAAACATACGAGTAAATTGACCTCCGCAGTAAATATACAGCAAGATTGATTGTTCTAGTAGGTATTCACAAAAACTTAATTGCTAAAATGGGAATCAAACCAAGTGAAGCGAGGTGGGTTGAATCCAAAATTGTACCCACTTTGGTATTCATCGTTGTTAATAGCGTAAGCGCCATCGACATTATTGAACTTGAAAACACCACATAGGTATCGTATTGTCTGAATACCCACAACACAAGCCTTCTTAAGTAGTCAATTTGTATAAGAATGTCCAATATTTATTTATTTATTTATATATTACTATTACTAACGCCATCTGTTAGAGAAAGAAATAATTAACATTAGCACGAATGTTAATTCATCATTTTGCCAACAGATGGCGCTAGTAGTAATACAAAGTGTTATTTCTTTATTTTATTTTTTTAGGTTTATAAAATGATATTTTTATGTTTGATAACACATCTAGACATGAATTTAAATTACTATGTTAAATTTCAAACCTAACAGTGCAGTAGTTTTTCCGTAAAGTGTACCACAAGAATGCATAGTTCGTCGATTAGTGATAGGGCTCGCTTCGCTCGCCCTAATTAATGATTTTTGGCGAAACTGACCGTGCGAATTCTTTTGAATAGGAAATATAGTAGTGTGTAACAATTGAGTGAAGTTTTGATCCCCAGCGGAATATTACACAACAACCGTACGCGTGGAGGATAGGTATTCGGTCCTTTAAAAAAGGTTCTTAATAGGGTTGGCAACGCGCATGTGATACCCCTGAAATTGCTTGTGTCCACCGCTAGCCACCATGCAGGTCGTACGTCGATAGCCGGGTCCACACAGAGCAAGCATACGCTCAGCTACGTCCGAAATTGCCTCGCGCGTATGCTCGCTCTGTGTGGACCCGGCTGATAGCAGTGATAGCCACCACTTTGGTATAATAAAAATACGATTTAAATAGAGATAATTTAATATGGGTTTACAATAACTTAAAGTACTTAAACAAATAACATATAAATCACAGTCACGACTCAGGATCAGAGTCCTCAGCCAATATGGTGCCTTGTAAAGAAGTAATATCTATAGTTTGTTCAAAACACCTTTTGAACACTTTCCGCACAAATGCTACTGCTGTAGGCGAGGGTGGAATAACATCACAGTCCATATTATCTAGCTGGTTGTTATTTATTATACTCTTTTCTTTGGCTGCATTCACTTCTGCATGCTCTTCAGGAATGTCAATAAAATTGAAGAGATGCGAGTCTTCCTCTAAACATTTGGATATGTCAGTATTAGATTTAGTTAAATTTGGTTTCTTTCTTGCTGATCCATGACTCGTGTTCACGTCTTTCCTCTTGTTTCTGTCTGTACGTGTGGTGTTCTGAGTGGTAGTTTGAGAGCCACTGTCAGCCTTGGAGGTGGCAAGAACGAAATGCGCCTCAAATGTAGCGCCATTATGGACAATAAACACAACTGGTCGGCCAGTAGTTTCAAAATGTATTTGGATTGGCAGATTTAAAGCTTCAGCAAATGCTAGCAATGCTTTAAATTCTTTTAAAGTAAATGTGATCATTGTGTCTGCTCCTATGGTGTAACTATCGAATTCTGCAGGTTTTAACATAACTTGTGTCCGAATCACTTTGGTAAGGTCTCCAACAGTGTCTATATAGTTACGGAGAAGCATATTCTGTGGACTTACTTCTAGAGTTACCTGGTCATCTGAATTTTGGAAATTACTTAATGCTTCAGAGAGTATTTTCTGCGGAGATGTTATTCTGAAACATTACAAGGTTAAAGTATGAATAAGAGCCTAGAATAAAACATAAAAATGTATGGACCAAAACATCTAGTTTTAAGTAAGGTGAACATAAACTTCTTTTTAAATGCTGTTACCTCTATCATTCACAAATCTATTAAAAACATCTCTAATTCGGTACATGGTGGGAAGAAGTTGATAACTCGAGATATAAAATCAAAGCAATTTGAACTTAACATAAAAATACATAAGGTTTAGATTTATTCCATTTTCCTGCCAGTTATCAACTTCTTCCCGCCATACATAATTATCCAAAATGATTACTCATTTAAATTACATTACATATCAATCTATGGATTACTTGTGTTAATTTAAATTTAGGGTTAGTTGCAACAAACCATCCGGCAGCATTCAAATGTTTGCTGATTGTTGTTGATGTCATCAACTGCGGTTAGATCAACTGGTCCTTAGTCATGAATCTAGTATTTAACTGGATCAGGCATGAGGGGTGGGGGGGAAATGACTGAACGGGATAGTCTAATGTATCTTTCAGTAGGAGTAGCAGCGAAAGTGCTATTATTGTTTGTCCTTGTCACAGTCTCGCTTTTTTTTTATTCCCCACTGTAAATTTAGTATGGATTATGGTGGGCAACAAATAAATTCGACCAATAATAGTGTCGCATTGCATATGTTTTGTCCCTCACGGACGCACGCGTATAGCACATCTATAGGATCCTACCATTTATGTCCTTAGTAGAAATTTCTAATGTAATATAAAAACTTTAAAAAATTTTAGGAGAAAGGAACAAATTGTGTGGTTGTTACCTGTTTGGAACTAAATCCTTAGTGTACACTGCTTGCATTGCCTTACAGTCTAATATTGAGATGAAATGGGTCTTGACAATCCCATGCTTGCATCTCAGCTGAAAAATCAGCTTACAAGACTCTGGGTCCAGTTTAATCTCTAAATTCTCTACTTGCTTGTCCATATGAGTTGGGGATTTAAACGTGTGTAAGGCAGATTTCATTGAGATTTTACACTTTAGTCCCTCATTATCTTCAGTAGAGTAGTAATTGTAGTTAAAATAAGAAAAGAAGTTTTTGTTAAACTTTACAACAGCGTAAGCAGATTCAGCTGCGTTCAGTGTCCTTAGCATTACACAGTCCGCGAGTGATTCAAGGTAGAGTTCGTCTCCAAATCTTGCTAAAGCGTGAACAGTCCTCCCTAAAACTAAATACAAATTTCACTTTAGAATAAATAGAGAATTTATAACATTTTTGGTAGACGTTTAATACAAATTACTGACCTTTTACATTTGGCCCTGGTACGTGACATTTCATCGTGTTTGTTGTTGTCTATTTACATTCATAAATTCGGAAAATATTCGCGAAATGATTGTACTATACCGCGGTAAACAGCGGTAAATTTTATGACAGATTTGACTGACAGTTCCATTTTTTTTAAACTTTGACAACTTTAAGAATATTTAAGTCAATGACAAAACCGTTGATCATTGTTATGTTATGACTTTACCATCGTCATAAATTATATTCTTTGGTCATAAACGTCTCAGAAAACGCGTCTGTCATAGGCAAAGGGTCTACCCTACTCTTTGGTCTACCGCGAAATTCAAAATTCGTTATCTGTCTCTCTATTGCTCGAATATGCAAGAGTTTCGATTATCGACTTTCGCGGTATGATGACTTGCGCATCCACCTGCTAGAGTCTGTGCGGAAAGAGAAGAGTCGTGGGATTTGAGGGCGCGCCAGTGCTATTTTATGGTTTTTGCTATGCTGACAACACTTCCCTTTTGTTCCGGTTTTTTACCACGGCTTACTAAACGGAGCCTGGTGGGGTGGTGTCGGCTCGTCAACTCAATCCTCTGATTTAGCGCAGGCACTAGTTTTCTTTTTAAAACACACTCTTGTTTTTATGTCTCAGATACTAAAAAGTGACAGTGCGATTGACAAAACTGCTAAAACTAGTTAAGAATCTGCCCAATACAACTGTAATTTTAGTACCAAACAAGATAGTCTCATTTATGTACTGCCTAATCTGTGCAGTCCAACAGTTATTTTAATACAAAACCGGGTAGATCGGGTAGAAATTGGGCAATAGAACTGTAATTTTACTATCTGGGATATATTTCACCCATTGTAAACTTGACTTGTAATGTGTGTGTACCTACATTATTAATAATAAATATGAATATGAATAAAAATAGTGCATAAGTAGGTAGGCCTTATTGGGATATGTTCGGTTCTCTCATCACATGATATTTTACTTCGCCGAAAAGTCAGTGCTAAATGAAATATAATTTCGTAACTAATAGAACCTAGTACAACTTACAAATAAAGAAATATTTTAGTTGAAAAAGTTTTATTCAGAACCTAGTAAACGAACTTACAAATAAAGAAATATTTTATTAGAAAAAGTTTTATTCTTTGTAATCGAAGTCTGAATTAAAATATTCAATGTCACTTATGTTTGAGCTAGCTTCAGAACAACCAGGGACACTCATAGAACTACCTTCATCTGAACTGGATGTGCTTGAATCCGGCACGTAGATTACGAATTGTTGCATATCACCTACTTAGCGGTCTTTTATTCGAGATACCGTAGGTACTTTTACACAATCCTGAAAAAAATATTACATATAAATATGCATAAAATGGCAAGTATCAAGACTATTTGTCAGTTATTTTAAAGATCATGAATGACTTGCATATTTATGAAAATTTATATATTTTGAATGAATATACTTACCGATTATGTACCGGAGACAAGTTACTTAGGGGGCTTATTAAATAGGTAATTATTTAATATTAAATACAACATCAATACCCGTGAATATCGGAAACACGTTCCGCGACTTTTTGTAAGTCGATAGTCGGCTTTTAGCCGTTTTCTTCCCGCTGACAAAACCGAACAATGTTAAATATAATTTTCCTTGTGGTTTTATGTACGGTTTTATCGTGTTTTTAAAATATTTTAAGCATGAAACTTGCGGTTTTTGTTAATAAAAATATACAATGACAGAAGTTTGTTTACTTTTTACAAGACAGGTGTCAAAGGTTTGATTGCCATATAAAATTTAAAATGTTAGTTCCCGTTTCTGCCACGACTCTTCTCTTTCCGCACAGACTCTAGGGAGAAAATAAAATAAAACCGGCCAAGTGCGAGTCGGACTCGCGCACGAAGGATTCCGTACCATTACGCAAAAACCGGCAAAAAAATCACGTTTGTTGTATGGGAGCCCCACTTAAATATGGATTTTGTTGTTTTTAGTATTTTTTGTTGTTATAGCGGCAACAGAAATACATCATCTGTGAAAATTTCAACTGTCTTGCTATCACGGTTCATGAGATACAGCCTAGTGACAGACGGACAGAGTAGTCTTAGTAATAGGGTCTCGTTTTTTTACCCATCGGGTACGGAACCCTAAAAACAACGTTATCCTGCTGGGCAAATAAACCAAATATCTGGCAATACAAAATTTATTCATGTTCATTGATTCTTAATAAAATAGGCTTTAAACGCAGGGTCATCTTTTAAGAACTCGAAGTTCTCAATGGTGGTGTTTGAGAGATGCCAGGCCGCCAGCAGGTGGCAGGCGCCCGGCGGGTCGGCGTCGCAGTACTCGCGGGGTACACGCGCCGCGGCGCCGGGGTAGTATACGTACTCGGAGAGTACCCGGACTCCGCATTCTACGACGTTGTCTTCCAAGCTTCGCACTACACCTGTAAATTTATAATGAGGTAAGTACGTACAAGTGGGTCGCTACCTACGTTAGGGGCTAATGCAATTATTTATAATTATTTACGTTAAAAAATACTAAAAAGGTGCGTTGTAAGAACGGGTCGGGTGAAGAGCGAATAATTAATATCTATAAAAACTACAGCGTTCAGGCTGCCGTTACACTGAGGTGGAGATATGAGAGGACACGTGCAGGAATCAACTAATAATTAATAAACCAGCTGGTTGTAATCCAGCTGACCAGAGAAAACATGTGGATTACAACCAAAGCACGTCTCCTCTCATCTCCGCTCATCTGCCTCAGTGAAAAGGCAGCCTTACTCACACGTTTGATAGTATCAGTAGACTTATTTGCGTGGCAATATATTAACTTACCATCAGTACCGTCTTTACCATAAGGGCACACGGGGCCCGTTCCCAGGGCCCCAATCCTCAGGGGCCCCCGAAAGACAGACAGTAACAGTAACGTATATTTGATTACCTATTACCCATAATAAATAGAGAAGATCATAGTATAAATATGTTAGTTTGATTCGCTTTCTTTACTTTCCAAAAGGGCCCCAAATTCTTATGTGCCCTTGCCCCAGTATAGTTTAAGACGGCCCTGCTTACCATTTTTGCAAGTGTCATTGATAACCGTTCTAGGCACGCTCAGGTACCGATCCAGCGTAGAGTTGAAGTTACTCTTCAAGCAAAGAAAGTCGTCCTCCGCGTACTCCGACCGCCGTCGTATCGGGATCGTCTCGTACTTGGTGACTGAGTTGAACACGCACGGGTCTGGCTTCGTCGGAGTCTGAGGGAATTTCGATGAATGAATTAATTATGTCCAGAAACATATTTCCATATAAGGGCATTGGTTAGACCAAGAAAAGTCTGCAGCAATTTTGATGCAAGTGTTATTTATACGTCATAATTTCATAGAAGTTTGACATAAACAGTTTTTTTTTAATTAACATCACATTAGTGGTACATTTGAACATAGATTTAATAATGTGTATTTAAGGCGTATCCAGATTAGGGGCTATTCATAAATTACGTCATTTCAAATTAGGGGGGGGGGGGTCTGGACATCGGATGACGGTAGCACGACGTAGGAGGAAACGGGGTCATTCGAAGCATGATTTTTGGATGATTTTAGGGGGGGGGGGGGTCCAAAATCGATGACGAAATTTATGGATAGCCCCTTAGTCAATTTTTCGCCAATCTGATTCAATTGCCCGATCGAATCAGGAGGTGCGCACGCAAATACCAATTTGGCTCGCCGAATTCAACCGCCGATAATGACCGATATTACCGATAAAATGAAGTGCGGACGCAAGAATACCAATTTGTGAGGCCAATTTTCGTTCTGGGGCATTTTTTCAATTTAGAGGGCTCTAATATCACCATAAACCTAAAATTGGAGATTGACGCCAAATTCATTTCTGATCGAATCGACCGATTTGATCAGTCCCGTCTGGATAACACTTTAGTCTAAGCATTTGAACATAAAATCTTAAAAACCTTTAAAACTAAATAAAATTATTGGGCGGAGTATCGGTGGCAAATTTCACACAAAAGGTATGGAGTCGTTTTTATAATTATTATTTTAGGCTTGAATAATAAAATTATTCATTTACCTAATGTACTTAGTATGGTACCTACTCGTAAATTGGAAGTAAGTACTTAACATTTATTTTCATAAATCGATTTCAGGAACACCTAAATGTTATGTCGTAAATGTTTTGGGTTATTTTTCAATTTCTTTTAACAAAGTCACCATTCATCGATATAATATTTTTTACCATATGCAACCTTTCTTTTCAAAAAGTTACTAATTTACAAATTTATGAGACATTTAGAAACTAATTATTTGACATTGTCAATTTAGACAGCTGCTTTACATCTATATTATCTGAATTATTATTGCGTCGGCTAAATATTTAAAACCGAAAAATATCAAGATGAATAAGCCATGTGAAGCAACAATTCTGCGGATGATAGAACCGTACGAAAATCTTATATATAATGAAGAAGAATATGTAGCATTCACTGTATTTCTTGCTCAGTGGATTTAAAGCAGTTGAAAAAATATAATGTCGAAAAACCAAATTAATTGTGGAAACCAAAATGGCACCTTTGCCTATGATTTATGCGTTTTCCTTATAGCGTGTAACATCCCATGGAAAAGAGTTAACCATCCAGAATTTAAAAAGTTCTTTGGAAAATACTTAGATAAAGGCATAAAACTTCCCGAAGAAAGTGTTTTGAGAAAATACTATCTTACCAGAATATACAATGCGACCGTCAAGAAAATACGAAATATATTTTTCGATTCCAATTTATGGCTTGCGGTGGATGAGACTCTTGATAATTTCGGTAATTGCGTAGTAACTGTAATTATAAAATCACTTGATGATGCTTTACAAAGGCCATATTTGTTAGCGTGTAAAGTCGTTAGTACTGTAAACGCGAACTCAATTGCAGCGGTGGTTGACGAAAGCTTGAATTTTTTGTGGGAGGATAATTTTACAGATAATATGAACAAGTTTTTAATATTCTGTTCGGATAGCGCAGCGTACATGCTTGCTGTCGGCAAGATTTTGAAGAAAAAGTACACTAAAGTACGCCACGTAACTTGTTTCGCTCATGGACTACACACTTACACAGAGTCGCGGAGCAGATAAGATCTGAACATAAATTGGTCAATTCTTTAATATCTAATGTCAAGAAGATTTTTTTAAAATCACCACACCGCGTCCGATTTTTCAGGGACCATGCGCAGAATGTGCCTTTACCGCCGGAACCCATTATCACTCGTTGGGGCACCTGGTTAAATGCAAGTTTTTACTACGATAGATATTTTGACGTGATTAAAAATGTTGTGATGCAATTGAACAGTAAAGAAGCTATTGCCATTAGAAAAGCCCAGAAGTTGTTTGAAAATGAAAATTTAAAAAACGAGTTAAGCTTTATAAAAAGTTGTTACGAAATTATACCTGAATCGATAGAAAAATTAGAATGCACTAAAATTCCGATAGAAGAAAGTTTTCTGGTAATAGATATAGTTAGGAGTATTTTAAGCCTCCAAGGAAGTGAAACCGTGCGAAATAAACTCGAATTGGTTCTAGATAGAAACCCAGATGCTGACGAATTAAGGAATATGATTACAATGGAAAATTATAAACAAGTCCTTAAACATGCAACCATGACATCGGTAGATGTAGAGCGATCGTTTTCCACTCATAAATGGATCTTCAATAAATTAAGAAACCGATTCACTCCGAAAAACCAGGAACATGTGGCCATAGTCCAGTCATTTTATAACATGGATACGCACTTAAGTGTAGATTGTGAGGAGGACCTCGAACACATAATTCCAGTCCTCAATTGTAATTGAATGGTCTTGAAAATAATATATCGTTTGGCAGGTATAACTTCTTAGTCTAGTATTTAGTACCTAATGATAATGTTTTGATAAGAAAACATATTATTATGTATTATAGATATTAACAACATATTACATTATATTTGTATGCTCGTAAGATAATTTCTATAAGTTCCTATAAATTATTATGCAAAATTAATCATTTATTCGTTATTTATTTAATCATAAGAATACTTAGGCGACTCCATACCTTTTGTGTGAAATTTGCCACCGATACTCCGCCCTCTAAAAATTATGTTAACATACAAACAAAACAGCGTGATGTTAAAAAAGGGCTCGACTCAGCATGATGTTACAGTAAATTTACTGCAACATCATGCTGACCGTTGGACCTTGGTTGGACCCTATTAATAAAGAACCTATTAGAAAAGAGGTAAATAAAATATATGACGGAACGGAGCACAGAGTGCAAGTTATAAAAATACTAGCTTTTGCCCGCGACTTCGTCAGCGTGGAATTAGTGACAGCAACTAAAGTAGGTATAGCGCCTGGATAATGCTAATAGCAATCATTCAATTCGCGCATTGCCTACTTAAATTATTAGGCAATTCATTAACTCTTTCAATTCCACCCCCATTTGCACTCTCTTCAGGGATGATTTCCGACATTAAAACTAACCTATGTCCTTCCCCGGGACTCAGACTATCTCTATACCAAATTTCAACTAAATCGGTTCAGCGGCTTAAGCGTGAAGAGGTAACAAACAGACAGACAGACACACTTTCGCTTTTATAATATTAGTATGGATTATAAATTGTTTGTACCATTTGGTGTTGAAACTCTAGGTCCATGGGGTCCCAGCGCGCATAAGTTGTTCGCAGAAATCGCGAAGCGTTTGGTTGACGTAACTGGTGACCGAAGAGCTGGCGGCTACCTCGCACAACGTATCAGCATTGCGATACAGCGAGGAAATGCCGCCAGCATCCTTGGTACAATGCCTCAAGGGCCTATTTTAGATTTAAGCTAGTTATTAATTTCGTTTAGTAGTACCACTGTATATATATTGTATGTAAATAAATGTTTTCGAGTATGGATTATACTTTTGTTACCAATATCAACTTCTTGCCTGATGCTATTTCTATTGCACGTGTATAATTATTTTGCTGAACCGCCCAGTCAATGTTACGCTGCGTCTTACGTAAGCGAACAACTCGCGAACACGACGCGGCGGGCCCAAGGCGTTCGCGTTCGCAACGACATCACCCACGTAGGACACTTCTATAGGTATCAAAGGATTGATTCACCCCGCGCCGCATCGCTTCGCTTCGCGTTCGCGTGTTGTTCCCCTACGTAGTACGCTGCGTTACTGTGCGAGTGTGACAGTGACTGTCACCAATCACCATCACCCATGGACACACCACAAGTGCGTTGCCGAAATTTAATGGGAGTTCGCTCTTTTGTTGAAGGTTTGAAGGTCTTATCGGTCCGGAAATACCGCGGGCGACGAGTCCTGACCTTACCCAACTTACTGGAATTAAGGTCTCTTGAAACATTGGGACATTAACCTTAGGTTTTATTGACATAATTGATTAAATACAACTTATCTTTGGGGAATGCGATAGATATAGGTAATACCTACTCGTACTTACGTCACTGTCATTCGGTTGATATATATCGTGTATCAATTCATTGATTAAGATAATTATAATTAAAGTAGGTAAAGTGCGCGCAAAATGGTAACAGAATTAGATGGATTTGTGATTCACTCGGTGGCAAAATTTGGGTTAAAACCCCTCGTGCCTTGAAACCCTCGCAACGCTCAAGATTCCACTTTTCGAATTCAATTTTGGAATCGTTCGCTTGCTCGGGTATCAATATTAGCACGAGAGGTTAAACAACAACTTTGCCCCCTTGTACAACAAATAAGAGCTGTTTCCCACTGACGTCCAGTTTTTTGCGGGTACGATTTTCTGCAGGATCCCGTTTTAGTAGTATCATAGACTAGGAATCCTCTAGACGGAGTTTAGAGCAATTATTTCATGAAACCGATGCTGCCAAAAATACGTGGGTGCGGGGGACGAGGTGAGCGAGGTCCCGTGCCGTGATTGGTCCGTTCAAAGACACGGACGTCACACAAAGATACTTTCGACTTGAAAATGGAGTAAAACTAGTCGTATTTGTGGCAGAGGGGGTAGCGCTACTATGCTCAGTCTGGAGGATGTCTTGTCTGTGAGTAGTATGCGTGCAGTATCCCGCAAACAGAATGCTCGTGTAAATGTTACTATATGTGGCGTTATCTATGAAAAGGGACCTTATTGTCGATGGCGCTTATGCCATTATTAACGATGCTCCGATATAAATACAACGCGGCGCGACGCTGTGCGGCGTAAGCGCCATCGATAATAAGGTCCCTTTTCATGAATAATGCCCCATATTAGCACGTTACTTAGAACGATTCCATATTAGAACGTAACTATTGCTACTTTTGATGCGAGGCCACACAATTTGAGTAGGTAGATGAAGTAGGTATAGATGGTCAAGCAAATCTTGTCAGTAGAAAAGGCGCGAAATTCAAATTTTCTATGAGACGATATCCCTTCGCGCCTACATTTTTCAAATTTGCCGCCTTATTTTTACGGACAAGATCTGCTTGACCATCTATATCTATGTTAATGGGTTGAATCAAACGACGCACGTGGGGCCCCCAGTCCCGTATTACGAGAGCTGAAGCAGCCCCTGGCAGTTTGTCCACACACCGTCGCGGACGAGGTATACAGCGTATGTCCTGTAACTACAGACACTGATAGTACCTCAACACCGACGCACGTGGGGCCCGTAGTCCCGTACGAGAGCTGAAGCAGCCCCTGGCAGTTTGTCCACACACCGTCGCGGACGAGGTATACAGCGTATGTCCTGTAACTACAGACACTGATAGTGCCTCAACACCGACGCACGTGGGGCCCTCTGTCCCGTACGAGAGCTGAAGCAGCCCCTGGCAGTTTGTCCACACACCGTCGCGGACGAGGTATACAGCGTATGTCCTGTCACTACAGACAACTGCAGTACCTACCTCAACACCGACGCACGTGGGGCCCGCTGTCCCGTACGAGAGCTGAAGCAGCCCCTGGCAGCTCGCCCAAGCGCCGTCGCGGATGAGGTATGAGCGCGGCGCCCTTGACAGCGTATGGACTGTCACCACCGATACACCTGACCTGTGGAAAAACAACGTTCAGTAAGGAGACTAGGTTCACTTAAATAAAGTGCGTTTCATCAACACGCATCCAAAAAAATTTCTGAAAGTTTGACCCTTTTATGCAACACGCGCGTCCTTTAGTTTTTTTATGGTAAATGTCCCAGTGGATGACAGCTACCCATATGTTTCCTGGACGCTGTTATCAAGGACTTTGATTTCTGTGCCTCTTGATACCTTGTCACAGTGACAAATAAACGAGAACCAACTTTCATATTGATAATACGAAATACCTTTAAATAAAAAAGCTGCTTCCATATTGATGGTCACTGTGACAAGGTATGAAGTGAAAGAAATTCATTGCGTAAGTTCGCGTTCCTTAAACTTCTCAAATTAAACTTCATCAGTCTGTTTCTTGGTTTCCTTACCTTCCTTTGGCAATAGTATCTTTCAGCGTAGCTTCCCGTTCGCTTAACAAAGCTATTTTTTCTCGAAGCTTCGCAGCGAGTTCCTTCGCGAGGCTCAGCGCGGCCTCCAACTTCGCCTGAAGCGTCGGCGTAGACACGTAGCTACCCAGTTCGGGAGCTTCGTTGCTCTCGTTGGTCTTCGTCAGCGTTTTTGGGAGCTCTTGGTTGGGAATTTGTAGCTCTTGATCTTCATACTGTTTCAGGTCGGCGTCGTAATTCAATCGAGCGTTAATATCTTTACTGCAAAGGACGTTAATTTGAAAAAGTTTAGTAGAGTTAAGTACCCAGTAATGGACAAGGACCCAATAAGTAACGGTACCGGTAATTAACTCTCTAAGTGCATGACATAGTTTTTTATTTATTCTAACTGCCATATATGGCTTCGTATGAACTAGAGAGGCTGGTAATAAACTAGGACCCTATTCACACTTATTTTTAAGAAAGTTCATTAGTCGGGGAAACCAATTAATATTAAATAATATTGCTGGCGTTGTATAAATTAGGAGTTTAAGCGGTTGCATTGAGTACCTATACTTTCGTCTGACAAGGACATAAAAAGGTACCTATATATAGTATAGTTAGACCAAGCTAGTTGGCAGCGATTTTGATAGCACAGACTATGCAAGTGTTATTTTAAACGTCATAATTTCATAGAAGTTTGACGTTTAAACTAACACTTGCACAATAAAAAATATAAACAGTCTGTTCTATCAAAATCGCTGCCAACTTAGCTTGGTCTAACTCTATATTATTTCCATTTCCATGTTCCTCTCAGCAGAAAGTGCCTGACGAAAAGATAGATGATATAAAGCCCTTAATCGTAGATATGTATAGCGAGCAGCAAAATTGCATAACCACATTATTAATGAATTCATTCATAAAGTGCTCATGCAATTTTGCGGCTGGGTGTACAATGATACCAATTAAATTGCTGAAAAATATACTTAAGTTAAATTTAAATATAGAAACAAACTATATGTAAGAAATAATTGTGTCGCTTAACTTCAAAATCGGGTAAATCCATTCGACCCTCTCAGCAAATATCTACCCTATTTACCTTTTCTTAATACCAATATCGCATAATCTGACAGATGGATTTACCCGAGTTTGAAGTTAAGCGACTCAATTACTTACTAAGACCCGTCCCGGGCTGCACCCGACGCAAAGGTGCCCATCACGCCCGCTGCGTTGCCGCTAGTATAATTAGTTTAGACATTATGTAGGAACGGTCTTAAGTTACTTACACTGATCCAAATTCATCTTGCACTTGCGTCATCCACTCGGAGGCCTATAAAAGTAATCTAGTTTATTTTTTTTACAATTTTGAATCGACAACAACAAAAAATCGGCAAAAACGTGTATGTAGAACATATTTTTAAAGACAAAGAGGTAAAAAAGGCACCCTTGTTAGGTATCTATTCTGACGAACAACAGAGAATGCTAAATCGGAGTGTAACCCAAGTAACATTTTAGTCCTATAATTTTAGTTTTTATCGCTAAAAGCTTGTATAGACGTCGTATTAAGGTTTCAGAGGTGACCACCTGTCGTATAAAAGCGCTTGGCAACACCTCTTTGCTCTATAGTAGCGTTTTTGGGACATATTTATAGCGTTAAAAAGCGCTTTAGAAGTTTTTAAATCCCTATTATATCTCATCGCTGTAAACGTCACAATGACTCTTTTATATCACAAAACTGTTGTATAGTGGTTTTGTTTTTTCTTTTAAAAGACAACAGCGTTATAGTTGAGTTTTTATGTCTTTTATAAACCGAGTTAGATACATAAAGGTAGAAAACGATTACTTGTAAATGATAAATTTGATCTGTAATGGCTACTTATATCTTGCTTATATAAGTTCAGGCCTAAGCCACATAATGTGGTTCCGTACAAAATATTTTTATATTTTAATGAATTGATAAAAAAGACCCCAGTGATATTAGTGACTGTAGGTGAGATTTATCATCAATGATTTAATACAAGCATAAAATCGTGACGGTTTAGATATTTATCGACATCCATTATTAGCACATTTTTTTAACCAATCACACTGAAAAAGGAAACAACAGTAATGACTACATCTAAATTTAAAAAAAAACCTATATCTTTCTAAAGAGTTTGTAGGTGTAACTGGGTCACAGCAAAATTCTTTTGGAACCCTAATTTTAATCATGATGGCGGTGAATATTTCGTCGTAAGTTCTATAGTTAGCCTATAAAAGCGTCGGATTTACTTCTTGACTGTATAGTAGTAACTATGGTGAATATCATAATATTTTATTAAATTATTTTATTAAAAACATAAATAAATCGAAGGGGCATTTAAAATTCCTCATTAAACTAATACTATTCTAACGGTAAAACTTCCGTCCCATATACTTTTTGCACTAAGGACCGAATTATTCGACATCTAAATGGCGCATATTAATATAAAGTCTTTACTTTTCACCATTTTACTTGGTACCGTTTTTGTGAAGTAAACACACAACAAAACCACTCACAACAGTTGATGGAAAACTTGATAGCAAATTTCGTAGTAAAGGAACTATGAATTCTACAATAGTATAAAAAAGCACTATAATACAATTTCAAATACTACTATAGTATAAAACAAGCACTATAATGGAATCTCAAATGCCACTATAGTATAAATTAACACTATAATGGCGTTACTGACAACAAATTAGCACAAAAGTGATCATCACATCACTTTTATAGACCTAAAACGTCACGGCTGACACTGCTACAGGTCTACTATATCACTGAATGGCACATAAGATGCGCCATTTCGGCTTTATACAATCTTCTTTGGTCTTTTATAGGACCTTAGGTGGTATTTGGGAAACGTTCTATCGACTACTATAGAACCACAAATTGTTACTTGGGAATTCCTTAAGTAAGTAAAGTACTTACACTTACCCAGTTACCGCAACAGACATGTAAAACTTGTAAAATTAATATCAACTTATTCGAAAACATTTTTAGCTATTACTCTACTAGCCTCTAGAGAACTAGTTCTTTGGGCTGTCTAGTGTTCAACTGCCACCATTGTGCCGTGTTTACAAAATACATGGAGCGATTAGAGGACCGATCGAAGTACCTCTATTGTTTTCTTGTTTTTGAAAAAGGTCTACCAGGTGGATAGTAAGAGATTAAATTCTATTGTCTTTCGTGGTTTTAGACGGATAGTATTAAACATTGATTAGTGATTAGTGCGATCCGAGTTCAATTCACCGCCTACCTGCAATACGGCCACATCTCAAAATTTATGATTATTGGAGGTTTAAAAATAATAAAGTTGTTTCTTTTAAACATTTTGGTGCCCAAGTGGCTGTATTGCAGACACGGAACGTTTGCTACAATTGCTACTAAACGCGTACTATGCTGAACTCGCATTCAACACTAATCATACATATGGTAGGTACTTAATTGTTTATATGTATAGGATTCCTCCTGTATAAATAAAGTACCTACCTATGTAGACTGTAATATCTCAATGTAAGGGATGATATTGACCTAGTTTGGAATTGGGTCGCTCGGGTTCCTTTGATGTGGCATTTGAATCAAACCACATCTCTACGAGTTGGTGAATATCGTCACTACTTTGAATAAATCTTGTATCTCGCACTGCCAGTCAAAGTTAAAACCTTAAAACGCAGTAACTCTGTGCATTTCATACATAGTTAAGTTACCACATTTTTCTTTTGATTGACAGAACACCTACGAGTTTTTTCAAAGTAGTCATGATAGGTTAACTTACTTAAAGCATCTATCTACAGCATGTTTCATATTTCATTCGGAATAAAAATAATAAATCTGCAGATCAGGGCCAATATCATTATGTGACTGGCACGGGTGTTTTGGTGGAGAGCGAGTTATAATAACGGTGTTTCCTTTGGCCGCGATACGGCAGTAAGCGGCCGGTCCGGGCTCGCGCACCACGCTATCACGAACGCCGTGGAAATAGCGACTACTTACCTGATAAACGCAAATTAAAAACGCTGACACAACTATTCTAAAGCTATACTTATTCATAGTGCATAACACAGTGAGTGCCCATGCTCCCATGCAAACACATTTTCTGTGAAGAGCATTTAAAATCGCAGTTACATAAATAACGGGAAACTGGACCTTAAGTAGTGTATGATATTTTGTTTTCTTACATATACATGTCTTTGTGTCTCAGCCTTAGTGACCATCAATTGCCTACAAGTGCAGTAAAAATTTAACTTATGCGGCTACGATAGAAGAATATCGACTATGGATTTATCTGGTAAGTTAAAGTAAATATTTAATTGAGCGATCAATCGTCCAGAAAGCGAGGCGAGCGATCTACCTATATGCCTAACAGTAGGCTAAATTGCCAATAACTGGCCTCATCAGAAAATAATAGTTAATTCCATTACCTAGACCACTACTGGGTCACGTAATTTCTGAGGTATATATTTACTGAGAAATGGTTAGTAGGTATCACGATTATTTCATTTAAAACTTGTTTGTTATATTATCGCTTATTATTGGAGGTAGGAAGGCGGCAGTGATTGGTAATAAAGTACCTGGTTGTCGTTGTGACCATCAAGACGTCATCTTGGAGCCACTATTTTACAAGCTTTTATTTAGTTTCACCTGACCGTTGTCTGTGTGTAATCAAATCTTGCAAGTTAAATTTGATCCACTTCCCGGTTTCCGATTGAGCTGAAATTTTGCATACATACCTTAGGTATGTAAGTCGGGTGACAATGCAATATTATGATGTCATCGAGCTGATCTGATGATGGAAACCGGAGGTGGCCATAGGAACTCTGTGATAAAACAACGAAACCTAATTGTGTTTGGGGTTCTTAGAATTGTCTCAATGAGTATTAGTTGCCTGTGGAAAAACAAGTACAGTCGGTGATAAAAGCTTGTACCAAAAATGAAATTTTTGCCAAAAACTTATTTAGATAAACGACAATCCAATAATCAGAGTTATTGACAATATAAATTCTTGTTTGCTTCTGTATTATCACTTATTATTGGAGGTAGGAAGGCGGCAGTGATTGGTAATAAAGTACCTGGTTGTCGTTGTGACCATCAAGACGTCATCTTGGAGCCACTATTTTTTAGATAAACGACAATCCCATAATCGGAGTTATTGACAATATAAATTCTTGTTTGCTTATTATCACTTATTATTGGAGGTAGGAAGGAGGCAGTGATTGGTAATTGGTAATAAAGTACCTGGTTGTCGTTGTGACCATCAAGACGTCATCTTGGAGCCACTATTTTTAGATAAACGACAATCCCATAATCGGAGTTATTGACAATATAAATTCTTGTTTGCTTATTATCACTTATTATTGGAGGTAGGAAGGAGGCAGTGATTGGTAATTGGTAATAAAGTACCTGGCTCCAATTTCACCACGGTGACAGGTGCGACAATTGTAAAACATCACTGTTGCTGACGTCACGGGCATCCATGGGCTACGGTTACCGCTTACCATCGGGTGGGCCGTATTCCTGTTTGCCACCATCATTGTTTTATCAAAAAAAAACTTTATTATATCGGAAAAAAACAGATATTTCTCTTGCTAAGTTTATGACAATTGTCACAAGAAACACTACAATTGTCACGAAATCCCGACATTTTCTATCAAAAGCTGTCAAAAAGTGTCATCCGCTTGTATTACAAGTTACAAGCTTTTGAGAAACGGGCCCCTGGTCTGTTCTGTTTCATACATTTTGGCCGGTCCATTTTCTATGGGAGAGAAAATTCTTATGTCGTAATATCGTTACGTATGTCTTGAGGTTGGATAAATTAATAATTGAGGTAGGTCAGGCACGTAAAAGGATCCTCTATTGAGTTAAATAATTATCGAAAATGGAAATCATCCGTCCAATCTATTCTGAATCGAACTATCATTGTTGACAGCAGGTAAACTAAAATTATTAGTTCAACAGTCGCACTTTTAACCCGCTTTATAGATAACCTACCCGACTTCCAGACTAATCAATTATGAGAAAAATAAACTTGTTTCAGCTCAAGAGGTTATCGACGGGATTCTCTCCAAGGAGGCCGCCGAGACTCCATCCGACTCGGCCAAACAAGAGGAACTAGACCTAGAGCTGCCAAAATGGTTCGACGAGAAAAAATACAACCAGTGAGTATAACTTTAATCATCATCATCGTCATCAATTATTAATTATAATAAACGTAGCGTTAAGCCTACCCACCACGACGCGTCGCCGCCACCTGGCTGACGACGGTCCAGAGAGATCTGAAAGAGACCGAGATGGATGCAGCAACAGCGCAGGATAGAGAAAAATGGAAAAGACAGACAAGGAGAACTGACCCCAGATGATGGAAAAAAAGCTTAGGAGAAGAAGAAGAAGATCAATTATTAATCGCAACAAATAATTAATTTTTTTTCTTTTACAAACCTGGATTTGATGAGATGAAATTATTGTTAAAATAGCAGGCATATCCCGTTTTGAATTTTATTGCTTCTTCAAAGATTTGAGCTCCAGTAGGTCATCTCATCTGGGCCCATAACCTATACAAAAACAATGGCATACTTACAAGGCGATACGTCAAAAATATTAAAAACGTTGTACCTACCTTAAATATAAGAATTCATTAAGGTCAGAAAACAAAAGTTGTCTCAGCTTAATTCATAATTCTTTATTGCAACCATGGTACAGGCGCTCACCGATAATCCCATGCGATTATATAATTCCTGCCGACTAATTAAGTATAGGTGCAACGAATGCAGTACGATTATGTTGATATTATGGTTTTTGATACGCGTCTTTACACTTGACCTTATTTAATATATTATCCCAGTCAACCTACAGCAGACCCGGTGTCATCGCTCCGAGTCACATTTAAAACTATATTTAGCAAACACAATACATGTTGCTATTTTCTCTGAATGATCTGAACGTAGGTATGTAGTTACTTGGTATGCTTGAACTGTCGCGTTCCGTATACATACATAAATAAACAATAAAACCGTATTGGATTGAATCAGTATTGGTTGATCTAAATTTACGTGTACAGTCGTGGTTTTATGAGCACTCATACATTTCGTGTTTTATGATAGGTTGGATTTATTTTCATTTTAATAAGATAAGCTTTCCTTTCACTAGATAACCAGTAAGGTACCTAATAACTGTTTCTAATCTTCAGCGATAAATATCACGGTGGCAAAAAAATAACTCCATTGCCGTTGCCAGGGAGGTTTTGGAATTATACTGAGCAACTTTTACTATGGGACCAACCCCGAAATCGTAAAAAAAAAATTACTCTCCCATAGAAAATGGACCAGCCAAAATGTATGACACAGCCAAATTTTTTTTTCGCGATTTTGGTGTTGGTCCCATAGTAAAAGTTGCTCAGTATAATACCAAAACCTCCCTGGCAACGAGAATGCAGTAATTTTTTAGCCACCCTGTATAATACTCAACTAACATACTTATATACTCATCACGCACAAGTATTTAGAGATAGGGATAAAGATCTTTATTTGCATCTAAGTAAACTTTTACATTACAATCATTACATGGTAACGTTTAGGTACATGGACCCTATAATATATTATAGTAGGGTATCGAAACATATTCTTAATATGTATGTACCTATACATTATAAGTACTAAAACTAATCAGTTTAATTAAACTTTCACTTGGCTTCTCACGTAAGGTGACGTAAGCGCATCGAATAAATAAATTTGATTTTATGATTTTACAAATATGGTTGAAGAGAGACTGGCAGTAGCCGTTATTAACAATTTTGAACGGTACGGTAATATTTTTTAACAATAAAATAATAAGTAATAACCGGCTTCACTTACCAGTTTATGTCATAATTTCTATCGTAGGTATATTGAAAAGTCATCTTGTCTAACCTGGGGGGCGATTTTTGAATTTCGATCGTGCGATTTCGTCACTCGGAAATCGGTGGAAACCGGTGAGATGCTAATTTTTGAAATACGAGCGATAGAAATTGGGAATCTAGTGGTATTGGCCACTCGTTTTCTATTCTATTAGTAGAATTTAAATGCCTAGTAGTCTGCTAGTAGTGGAGACATTATTCAACGAAATACATGAAATCGAGCGGTCGAATTTCAAAAATCGGCCCCCTGATAAATTAACTATATGACTTGTGTTGTGGTACGCTTTCCAAAAAATATAAATTGGAATCGGGAACATACAAATTGAAACTCTTCGCAATTTTGAAGTCGGTTAAAAAATATGTGTACCTATTGTTTGCAGAGGCCGCCGCTTCTACTGGGACAACTCCTTCTCGCTGACGACGTCGATGATGATGGGGCTGCTGGCCGTGCTGGCGGTGCCCTCCATCCTCAAGATACTCATTAGCTCGCGCCGCTCCTCCTCGCTGTACACCAGCTACAAGCGATACCTCTCCACTATTCTACACACCAGCTCCTGGTTTGAGTGTGAACTCAAACCGGGTACGACGTAAGTACTATACTGTCATCTTCTATCTGACCTGAGAATAAAGTAGTTTAACTCCCCATAGATGTGGCTGCCATGTGTGGTTGATGTGGAAAAAATATATAATAATGCTGAAATAAACATTGTAATACTTGTAATGCACCCATCACCCATTAAGATATATCATGTGGATTAAGAGAAACAGTTTATTTTGCTGGGGGTAAAAGAAACAGTATGAGTTTCTCTTGCCCCAATGTTTATCGTAGCCCGTCTAACCTTACTCATGTTCGATAATTGGGCGATAAAACGTGTATATCCTTGTTGTATCATGAAGCCTCGGGAACGTCGACTATGGTCCATGAGTAGGTTGAAGAACTGTGTGCTTCACGGACGTCGAAAAATATTTCCTTACGATTGAAAATTCTTGAAAATCTTTACCATTTACTTACTTCACTGGGTCAGTGACCCAGAAAGGATCTTGTTGTCCTCTGACACAAAAGACATTTTTAAAAAGTTAGCTAGGAACCGATCCGTACTGCCTGGCTTCTGAGTAACAATAGTAACATGATTCAGCTGACAATATTAATTCAAGTAAATACTGATGACTTACCTATAGGTTAATTTAGTCCAGCTTTGATTCCCTTTTTTTTTTCATGCTTGTTTTTAGGGCCTGGAAGTCGCTATACACGGTCCGCAGCCGCCACCTGAAGGCCGGGCTCGCCGCCAAGCTGCAGGGCCTGGGCATGGTCTCGCAGCGCGACATCGCGCTCACCCAGTTTGGCTTCATTGGATTTTCCATCCTCAAGCCGGACAAGTTCGGAGTGCGGCAGACTCAGGAGTTCGACTGGGACGCCTATTGTCACACGTGGGCTGTTATTGGACATATGATCGGGCTGCAGGATAGGTGAGCACAATATTATCAATCAAATTAACATTTGTATTCAAGGCCACCGCTAAATCTTCTATTTGCCTCTCAATGTACCTGGTACCTAATACTTAAAGGTCAGTCCGAAATTGTCGGTTCTTACCTTGGTGAATCGGAAAACAACAAGATCTAAACACGAACTATCTAAGTATAAAGCTGGTGAAGCGGATCCAAGCACTGAATCTACGTCATATTCCTTCCATGTATTTCTGTATGTTAAAAACAGATTTTGTGAAGAATGTGATTAGCCCCGTTTAGCAATAGGCAATAGTTAGATACCATTGTGTAGCCAATGCCATCTAGTGAAATTAGATTTTATCTGCAAGTTTAGTCCAGTCCTTTACTCTCAAACTTCTTTGCAGATACAACCTCTGCCGCAGAAACATGGAAGAGACCCGGCAAGTCTGTCAGGCGATCCTCGACAGGGTTTACACTCCGTGCCTGGATAACGTGCCCGAGTACTTCGAGCACATGGCTCGAGTGATGCTCGAGTCCATGTGGTGCATCAACCCTACTATCAACGTCGAGTCGTCTTTATACGCAGTGAGGCAACTGGCGGACGTGCCGGGGTACATCTACACTGAGGCCGACAGAATTGATCTTCAGAGGAGAATTAGAGAGAAACTCAAGGGAAAACCGATAGATTCAGGTAAGAATAAATTTTGTGACCGTCTTTAGGATGTAGCTTATACAGATATAAAAAACGCGAAGCTCTATACCCACACGAGTATACCATCGGGACCAAAAATGTCATACAATATGGCATTGTCATGTTAGTTTTAAAATCATTAATATGACCTATTTTTGTACTCAGGGCATAAAAGGTACAGTACTTGGAAAGCTACAACAATTTATAAAAAATAAATAATACGCAGAATTACTTATATAAATATCTTGTTTAATTATCTTGTTTAGTACGAGGGAGTACTTAACGAGGTAATGTGATATTTTATCTCTACAGATAATGAAATATGCTTTCACTATTCAACCTTTATAACATTCACATAAGATTTCATTTGGCCCGGCTTGTAATATAATTGTAAACACTTGTATCAACCAATTTATCTTTAGCTTAGCGGGTACGTCAGGTCCCAAGTAGCACAGATAGCTCTATAACTACTCACTTTTAGTTCTATCTAACGCTCTGTGCGTATTAAGACACTTATAAGAGCACACTCGTGGTCTTACGGCTGTATAATAGATCTCAGTGATATTTATATAGCTTAGGGCTGATTAAAAGCTGCATTACGGCTCTGAAAACTACCATTAATACGCAAAGAGTGATATAAAGGTATATTTGCTACGACCCTATACAGCTTTAAGGGTTATCAAATGCTTTAACCGTTATAAGGTCTGTTTAGTGGATAAAATTACGCCATGTGCTGTATAAGGAGGTAATTGTGGACTTTTATTACGTTGACTTATTAAGGGAGCACAAGTGAACTATTATGAAGCTAATAGACGTATAATGGAACACATGTGACACATAATGCAGCTTGTCGCTGAACGTGTTTACCGCTAAACAGCTTTTATTACACTGACTTTTAAGGGAGCACGAGTGAACTAATATGAAGCCAATAGACGTATAATGGAACACATGTGGCGCATAATACAGCTTATCGCTGAACGTGTTTACCGCTAAGCAGCTTTTATTACGCTGACTTTTTAAGGAAGCACGAATGAACTATTATGAAGCCAATAGACGTATAATGGAACACACGTGGCGCATAATACAGCTTATCGCTGAACATGTTTACCGCTAAGCAGCTTTTATTACGCTAACTTTTAAGGGAGCACGAGTGAACTAATATGGAGCCAATAGACGTATAAATGGAACACATGGGGCGCATAATACAGCTTATCGCTGAACGTGTTTACCGCTAAGGGGCTGTCCATAAATTACGTCATCGATTTTTGACGATTTTTGACCCCCCCCCCCCCTATAATCATCCAAAAATCATGCTTCAAATGACCCCATTTCCTCCTACTTCATGCTACCGTCATCCGATGTCCAGACCCCCCCCCCCTAATTTGAAATGACGTAATTTATGAATAGCCCCTAAGCAGCTTTTATTATTCTGACTTTTTGAGGAAGCACGAATGAACTATTATGAAGGCAATAGACGTATAATGGAACACATGGGGCGCATAATACAGCTTATCGCTGAACATGTTTACCGCTAAAGCAGCTTTTATTTCGCTGACTTATTATAAGGGAGAACGAGTGAACTATTATGAAACCAATAGACGTATAATCGAACACATGTGGCGCATAATACGGCTTAGCGCTGAACATGTTTACCGCTAAGCAGCCTATTATACTACCATTGGGACTGTCTGCATAGCGGCTGTTAAAACGTTCACAAGATGCCTTTTAACTGTTTAGAGGTTCACTAGTGTATCGAAATAACGACTTGGACTTTATAGTGGTTCACTTAAGTATCTTTATCAGATATATAACAGTCGTATGCTGCATATAAGAATTTTAACGGTTCACGTTGCTTTTTAACATTGACCGCCATTTTATTGAATATAACCTACAAAATTGAAATTGCTTTTTCAACTTTTAAGGGTAACAATAAGGTTTTGTGCCTGAGTTCTTAACCTAAATCATTAGTTTAGTACTTCCTATGACGTATTATTAACTTTTTTTCTCATAATTCTGTCCAAACCACTGAAATAGTTTTTACACATAGCTTATTTATATCATTCATTTAAATAAATACTGATTATTTTCGTGGCGCACTGAAATTTTCTTAGATAATGTATATATATAATGTCAATAAACTTGCATTCCCAAACATCTTTCTCGCATTAATATATAAAAGATCATGTACAAACATTTAACTAAACACTTTAACAAAATGACTTATGGTGTCGTTGCGCTTAACGTTTTTGCTTCAATATAAATATGTTCACCTCTGCGTTCGTCGTCACTATACTAAATATAATAGCTGATTTTTAAGGCAGAGGTGTAAAAGTATGTTATTAATTATCTTTTATTCAGCCCAACGTCAATCTTTCCCGGTATTAGGGCGCACATGTGACATATTAGCTGAATATAGGGTAACTGGTGGTCTCTTACCCAATCAATATACACCTCTTATAACTCCTGTTACCCCTTATAATTCCGTTAAATTGCTGCTACAACGCTCTTAAGTAGCTATGTGAACTTAAGGCTGCCTAATTTGTGCCCATTTAAGAGTTATAAAAGCTGAAAAGACGCTTAAACAGCTCTTATGCAGCTCTTATATTCCAGCTTCAAGCGTATTCGTACTTCATTATGCGACTGCTATACAGCTAATCTGTGCTACTTGGGGTAGGTACAGCAAGCTGCAGAGATAACTGAGCCCCCTGCAAACAAGTGTATATGAAGGGAGGGTCAGTTAACTCTGCAGCTTACTGTACATGGGTATACATATTTAAACTAACAAAAGGTAAATAATGAAAAGAACAGTTTCGCTCCTATATCAAATCGTCAGGTGAGAAGCAAAACTCAGTAAACTAAAAACATAATTAAACAAACATCAACCTTATTTGAGTACTAATATGGTTCCCTTGTGGGGGTAATTAGTGCGAGTTTAGCTTGTCACCTGACGAAATGCCGATTTCCTATAACTTTTGAGAAAAAAAAACACATTATTATTACCTAACAATATTTGCAATTATTGTAATTAAAGTAAAATAAATAGACCTAGGTATCACAATGAATTTTCTTTAGAATTTACTTGCAATCTGATACTTTGTATGTACAATCAACTGTAAAAATATGGGTGGCTCTTATGTTGGCTACAACATATTTTTACAGTTGACTGTACGGAGATATCTAACCCATAGCGAAATACAGGTATCATAGCAAACTGTAGCAATTTCAAAATGATTTGTTAATTAAAGTACCTATTTGATTGTCGCAGGCGTGGACTCTCGTGAGCTGATCTCGGCGCCGGCCGTGGAGGGGCTGCCGACGCGTGCGCCGCGCCTGCTGCACCTGCGCGACTACGAGACCATCGACCAGGCCCCAGAATACAGCTCCCTCCCTTTCTGGTCCAAATACAATTTGAACTTCGGCAATCTCATCATGTTCTTCCACACCACTTTTCTGGGCCGCATCTACTTCAAACTCAACTATTTCCACAGCCTCTGGTTGATGAAGTACTGCCCGTATCTGGCGTTCTTCAAGTTCGGAATAAGGAATTCTTTCGTTAACATGTTTAAGGAGGATCCTATGGATGATACGAAGCCGAAGCCTAATACGGAGTACAACAAACCGAAGCCTCCGGAAACGTGGTTTAGAATAATTTTAGGCGCATTTTGGTGAATTTATGGTTTTTAAATTTGATGTAAATTACCATAAATTATTGAATCTTGTCTTACGCTTGAACAATCGTAGTTTAAGTGGTGCAGGGTGACTCGACGAAGCATGTTATTGCCAATATAAAATAATTAAATACTATTTTGACTGTTGTAACATATCCTTATAAGAGCAATTTATAATGCCAATTATTATACTTTAACCGACTTAAAAATAATAATTTTATTTTGTTTATATTTGTTTTAAAATAGAACTTTGTGGTTGACAGATTTTAATGTTTACATGTATCATGTATAATAATTAATTTTAGAACCCCGAATGATGGGCTAAAGTCGGTTATTGAAAATTATCATGTATTTATTTATTTTGTAATTACTAATTAGGAATAACCATTATTATTCTCTTTATTTATTTTTCGTCTTAAGTTAGGTTTGTTATAATATGAATATAAAAGTAAAATATAAAAACACTTACAAAACAATAAAAAATACATATAAACACATTATAAAAAACCTAACCTAGGGTGCCGCCGGCAGCGGAGCTTGGCCCAAGCTGCCGGTGGTCAGGGCCGCAGAGTGAGGAACCGACGTACTATACGCGCCGTGTCCAATATTACCGCCTTCTGCATCTGACCCTTGATCCAACCACCCAGCGAGAGTCTCTCTAGGTGTTGGTCGAGACTCTTCGCTATGAGACCGTTCGCTGACACAACTATCGGAACAATGATCGTCGAGTCAACATCCCACATGGCGGTAATCTCGTGAGCTAAGTCTAGGTACTTGCTGGACTTGTCCTTCTCGGCCTTCACGAGATTCTCATCATGGGGGATGGTGACGTCGGCGAGCACGGCCCGGCGCTGCGATCGGTCTATCAGCACGATGTCAGGCTTATTGGCGACAATAGTCCTGTCAGTGATGATAGATCGATCCCAATAGAGCGTGGCACGACCATTCTCGAGAACAGGCGCAGGTAAGTACTTGTAGTACGGTACTTCGCGGTCCACAAGGCCGTATAGAAGAGCAAGTTGCTGGTGAATAATCCTGGCTACGAGATTATGTCTGTGCAAGTACTCACCGTTAGCAAGATGAGAACAACCGGAAATGATATGCCTGAGTGACTCTCCGGGACGGCGGCATGCCCGACAAATGTCGACCGTACCGTCCTTCAGGATATATTTCCGATAGTTGTTCGTCATCATCACTTCGTCCGCAATTGCACAGGCAAAACCCTCGGTTTCTCCGAAGAGGTCCCCGAATCGTAACCAGTTCACCGACGCGAGCAGGTCCACATCGGGTCCCGTGAGGGCCTTGTAGAACCGCCCGTGTAGCGCCTTACTCTCCCATGCCGCCTTGCGATCCGCAGTACTTAGTACCACAGGTTTGCGCCAGTTCTCGTTTGCCAAGGAGAGCGGCGTGAGGTTCCTGTCTACTGCCACCACATCACGATGCATCCCACACTCGTTGTTAAGGAAATAATTCCTGAGATTGTACACCTCGCGGTTGTGGAGATCCTTGGCGTTTAGGAAGCCTCGGCCTCCACACTTCCGTGGGATGTACAATCTCATAACTGACGAGCGTGGGTGTAGCATGCGATGTGTGGTGAGCAGTGACCGGACCCTCCGATCCAGGGCGTCCAGCTCGGTCTGAGTCCACCTTAGTATGCCAAAGGAGTATGTGAGAAGAGGCATTACCCAGGCGTTGAAGGCGCGCACTTTGTTGCCTCCTGACAAAAGACTGTTAAGGACTTTTGTGAGCCGACTGAAAAAGCGCTCCTTCACCGACCGTCTAATACCCTCGTCCTCAATACCCAACGACTGTGACATACCAAGGTATTTATAGCGCTTCGGCCGCGTACGCAACCGGAGCTTCGTAACCAGTTGCGATCGAAGACTTTTTCGGTCTTGTACGAAACCAGTTGCGATCAAATACTTTTTCTTCTCATACGTAACTAGTTACGATCGAACACTTTTCGTTTTTGTACGAAACCTCTCGACCGTTCATAGGTACCAGCAAAGACCTTCCTTAATATAAAGTACTGTACACGTTATACACGTAGGGCAGCCTTCGCCCGCCGTGACAAATCACGCTCACTATACTCCGCTCCGCAGATTGTCACGGCGGGCGAGGGCTGCCCTCCCTCCGCGCCTCCGTTTTCGGAATTGCTCTCTAGGGGTACGTGGATAGTACGTGGCGTGTAGGACGGAGCCGTACTCCTAACAGAAATACGTCTACCTTACCACTTAACTGACCTGTGTACCAGTACCTACGTGTATAACGTGTACAGTACTTTATATTAAGGAAGGTCTTTGCGGGCACCTATGAACGGTCGAGAGGTTTCGTACAAAAACGAAAAGTGTTCGATCGTAACTAGTTACGTATGAGAAGAAAAAGTATTTGATCGCAACTGGTTTCGTACAAGACCGAAAAAGTCTTCGATCGCAACTGGTTACGAAGCTCCGGTTGCGTACGCGGCCGAAGCGATTTATAGGTCTCTGATTCAGAGATAGACCTGAAAGACATTGTCTCAGAAAGTTGTAAATTTGTTGAATTTACAACCTTCCCCCGCTGTACATGCATAACCGCACATTTATCGACACCAAACTCCATGTTGATGGCACTACTGAAGACTTCGGTGGTTTTCAGTAGCTCCAACAAGCCTTGGGTATTTGGTGCAAATAATTTGAGGTCATCCATGTACAGAAGGTGAGAAATAACTTCACCCTCTCTCCGAAGCCGGCAACCTAGTCCCAAATCCTTCAGCAAGGTGCTGAGGGGATTCAGAGCTAGGCAGAACCATAGCGGACTCAGACTGTCGCCCTGAAATATTCCTCGCTCAATCCTTATAAAATCCTGTGGGCCAGGTCGGTCATCCCCGCCTCCTGGTTGACGAAGGACTGTGGTCCACTGCCCCATACACGCGCTTAGGAAGGCTCTCAAAGCTGCATCAACTTTGTACAGCTCTAAGACCCTCCCCAGCCATGAATGAGGCACCGAATCATAGGCCTTCTTGTAGTCAATCCAAGCGGCTGAGAGGGCCCCCTTGGTCCGCCGGATTTGTTGGCAGATGGTCATGTCTATGAGGAGGAGCTCTTTAGTACCACGGGACCCAACCCTACATCCATTTTGAGCAGAGGCCAAAATATTGTTTGCGACAATGTGCGCGTTGATTTTTGCTCTCAAAATGGATGTAAGGAGCTTGTAGAGTGTAGGCAAGCATGTGATGGGTCTGTAGTTCTTCGCTTCCGTGGTACTACCGGACTTATAGAGCAGGAAGGTGACACCAGTTGTTAAGGAAGGTGGGAGAGAACCAAGTTCGAGGGCTTGTTGAAATTGTGCTGCTAAGTAGAATAACCATTATCATTATGATGATGGGTTGACGATGTTAAGTTCAAGTTCAAGTTTTTTATTGTATGTAAGAATCAGGTTACATTGTAGGTGGAATATACAATTACATATTTAGTTACACCGAAACTTTACCTTTTCAGGTGTACATACATTTACAGTATACATATTTAGTTACATATTAGGAACACTCATGATAAGCTTAAATAATCATTTATACAGTAAAAACATTTTTCTATAAGCCAAATTTTTATATTTGTTTTGAAATGCTCAAGTTCCATGTCTTTAAAACGATTAGGTAATTTGTTGTAAATTGTGATACACATAATATACGCATTTTTAGCAGTGAGCGACAAATTAACATATGGCCTAGGTAACCTGTGTCTGTATTTAGGTCTTACTACACGAGTACCCAATGATATATTTTCTGTGAACAAATATTTATATTTGTGAACAAAAACTGAAACTTCATAGATATAGACACAGGGGAAAGTAAGAATTTTATTTTGTATAAAATATGGACGGCATGACTCATTGTCAGTCGGACTAATCGAAAAAATGGCTCTAATACAGCGTTTTTGAACAATAAAGACATTATGTTTGTCTGTGCAGTTTCCCCAGATTACTACGCCATACCTTAAAATAGAATTTACATAACCATTATATGCTATTAACGCTGCTGGAATAGAAACAGTTTGACTCACCCTTTTTAAGGCAAAAACAAAGCTATTTACCTTGGAACATAGTTTATCTATATGTTCCCTCCAGTTGAATTGATTATCAATAAGAATACCTAGAAATCGTGCATGTTCTACTTCTTTTATAGATATATTGTCATATTGTATGTTTAGCTGTTGTGAATTGCCTTTATGTGTATGAAATTGAATGTAATTAGTTTTCTCCAGATTTATTTTCAAATTATTTCTATCTAACCATTTAATTGTAAGAGCAAGTGTTCTGTTAAGGTCATCATTATAAGTTAAAAGATCTGTACATTTCACAATTATTGATGTGTCATCTGCGAATAATAGACTATTATGTGGAAGGCTTTTGGGCATATCATTTATATAAATAATGAATAGCAGGGGACCCAGAATACTGCCTTGAGGTACTCCATAATGATTATTGACGAAAGTTGATCTATAACTATTTAGAGACTTAGTTACTGGACAGTATTTTATGGTCTCTACACATTGGGTTCTATCACTTATATACATTTTTATCCATTCAAGAGCAGGACCACGTATACCATATTTGTATAACTTTACTAATAATCGTTTATGACATACAAAATCGAAAGCTTTACTCATATCTAATAATAATACAGTTACCGGAATCTTATTATCTACTGCATCTAGAACATTTTTTACCAGTTTAAATGTGGCTAAGGAAGTACATTTAGATTTACGAAAACCATGTTGGTGATCGGATATTATATTATATTTATCAAGGAAACTTATTAATCTACTAAACATTACTTTTTCATATATTTTGGAGAAAACTGAAATTAAGGTTATTGGTCTGTAATTTCCCATATTAGTTTTATCGCCCTTTTTATGAATCGGCTTAACCACAGACTTTTTCAATATATTTTTATAATATTGAATAGCAATATTAGCAATTTAATTTATTATAAGCACAATATCATGTAACTTTAGATTTTATCGAAGTTGTAATAAAATGTTGGGACCATCAGTGTAATATTTTTTTCATTTCTTCATAATTTTCTTGTGCTGAGTTATTTACTTACCGGTCAGTATTCTTTTCAATGATATAGTTTAGTTAATACTCAAAAACTTCTCAAGTAAGTATTAAAACTGCTCTTTATTACATTTGTCTGTTTGTTATAAACCTGGCAATTTTTTAAAATGTAAAGTGACAAATACATGTCTAGGGTAATACGCACTCGGCACAGTAGTTCTTATGGGTGTACTGACTCGGACTGACTTTTGTAAACTTTGTGATTTAGACACTTTATTTTAGTATTAAAGTTATTTAATATTTATTATAAAAAGTAAAGATCATATAAATATTAAGTAAAAGCCACAATCTTTTATACATAATCAACATAATGTACAAATCTTATACTCAATCGTGTACACAATTTTTATATATTTAAGTTGTTAAAGGTTATATACGTTACCGTTCCATCCGTTTGATGTATCACACCGACACCCCGATCTACCGCGATGAATAAATCTAATGTCCCGTAATCCCGTACTATTGTAACTCGAACTAACTCGGTACAATCAACCGCAATGCAGGCTTACGATGGCGTTATCCACTTGATAAAATAAACGTCACTTTATAACACTTCGACTTAAAAACACACTGTCACATATCCATCCTGGTCTCCGAGAATGCCGGTCCTTTGCTACTTGAAAAAATCCTTCGCTTTTAATCTCGATCTTTTTTCTAAATTAATCTGTAGCAGGTTATCCGTCAGGTTGTCGGTCTGGGCTTGACCGGCGGCCGGTTGGACCAGCGGGGTGCGGGGGCTGCGGCGGGGGAGGGGGGAGGGGGTGGGCTTGGGCGTGTGGTGGTGCACGCCGACGCCCTTGGGGGTGAGCTTGAGGCGCGGCGACAGCAGGTGCTTGGTGGCGAGGCGCCGCGCCGCCGGCGACATGCTGGCCAGGCGCTCCGTGTTTGATCTGAAACTGTAAAGGTCTGTTAGTTGTCTGTGGAAATGTACTGCAGGGGTTAGAGAACTTACACATACTACGTGATCCAAAGCTCGAAAAGGCACTAGATTTCCATAGAGCATATTGACTACGTGACGAAAAACTAAGACCCCGTCTCTCCCTTTTACAAAGCGTGGTACGTTGAAGTCTTTCCTACTTTCCACTACACTGGTCACGTAGGCTGGGTACGTTCCCTAGATTAAGTTAACCATATTCTCTCATCTACTCGTAGTTTCAATATTGCTCGGTGCAGGTTAGCAAACTGTTAAGTCCAGAAAAAACCTAGTAAAAACTTGATAAATGTTGTTAAAAACGATTCGATTACGCCACTGCGTGCCTTTCAACTCTGGGCTTGTGCACAAATCACGCGAGGTTCGATACCGGGGGTGGGAGGTCACGAAAAAATTACGATAGATCACGTTGGGGGAGGGGGGGTATAAGGAGACTTCACATGTATTTTTCTACAGTGAACGTAACTAAGAAAAATTACGTACCACATGAGTAGATACTTTTTCTCGGATTCGTTAAACATTCATCTTCAAACTAGCTAAATTTTGGAGCGCGTGGCCTTGACTGGTCGGATAGAAAAAAAAAAGGAGGTAACCAAAAACCTCACCAAATATCACCATGGGGAGAAGGGAGGAGAAAAGGTAACCGAAAACACCTCGCGTGATTTGTGCACAACCCCCTCTTGTGCACTGACTTCGGGCCAAAGAGTGTTGTATACCTGGGCGTAGGCGGCGCTACACGCGGCGTGGTGGGGCGGCGGCGGCGCGCGGCGCGCTCGGCCAGCTGCAGCGCCAGCCGCTCACGCGAGCCCGACTCCAGCATGCGGTACGCCGCACCACACCCGACGCTGCAAACAACAATATTATTAACAAAATTACGTCACCTACGGTTTATCTTCGTAATTTCCAACACCCTCATATTGTTTGGTATATAACGTGTTATATACTGACTGCGGGAGCGGCGTGTCGCCGCCGTCGAGGCGGAAGGGCGTGCCCTCGATGGAGCCCCACGTCATGAGCGGCGACGCGTCGGGCCCGGCGCCGGGCGACGGCGACGGCGGCGGCAGCAGCGAGTGCTCCTGCGCCGCCCCGTCGACGCCGATCTTGCCGAAGGCGGTCGCGTCCTGAAAATAAACACAATGTAGGTTAAGGTAGTTTTTTAGGGTTCCGTACCCAAAAGGTAAAAACGGGACCCTATTACTAACTAAGATTCCACTGTCTGTCTGTCCGTCCGTCTATCTTCCACCAGGCTGTATCTCATGAACCGTGATAGCTAGACAGTTGAAATTTTCACAGATGATGTATTTCTGTTGCCGCTATAATAACAAATACTAAAAAGTACGGAAGCCTCGGTAGACGAGTCCGACTTAGCCGGGTTTTTTTATTACATAGAAAGCAAACGAGCGAATGAATCGCCTGATGGTAAGCAATTACCGTCACCCGTAGACACCTGCAACGCAAGGACGCAAGTGTGTTGCTGACTCTTTTGTTGAAAGTTTTTAACCTTTTGAACGCCAAACGGCGCATCCATTTGCCGTGCCACTGACGCCACGGGGGTAAAATTTAGTTTTGTGAATAAATAATGCCAATCTAAAAGTGGGGTGTTTTCAGTGGATTTTCATCAAAAAACGATCGACGTCAAATGCCGTCTTTGGCGTCTTAATCACGATTTTGCGTTGACATCAATTGCAGCCAGAAATACTGTGGGCTACAATTAATTCCACAGATTAGGTAACTCAGTGAGGCAGGAAATCTACATGCCCTCTAGGTATAATGATTCCGTGTCGTGGTACAAACAGCAACACTCTTAACTGTACATCGGTGGACCTTATTACAAAAGGCATAAGGTCCACCGATGAACAGTTAACAGTGGCGATGGCACAGGGCCACAGACAAAACATCCTCCAGACTTAGCATAGTCGCGCTACCCCCTCTGCCACGCATACGGTAATTTTACTCCATGTTCGAGTCGAAAGTGTCTTTGTGTGACGTCCGTGTCTTTGAACGGACCAATCACGGCACGGGATTTCGCTCACCTCGTCCCGCGCACCCCCGCATTTTTGGCATCATCGATTGCATGAAATAATTGCTCTAAACTCGGTCTAGAGGATTCCTGGTCAATGTATAGGGTTATATACCTGGTCGCGGGCGAGCGCGGAGATGTCCGCCTTGCTCTTGGCGTGGTCGAAGGGCATGGCGCGCAGGCGCGTGTTGTGGCGCCGCAGGGAGGGTTTCGGCGGCGGCCGCTGCGACGAGGCGCCGTCGGGCACGTACATTATGTAGTTGCGGGCCGTGTAGCGCCACGTGTCCAACTGGAAATATTTACAAATTTTAATATTTATAATGCAAAGGCTTTTACTACGCTTAAAAAGTAATAAAACATCGACCTACAGTTTTTTCATAATCGTGATCGGGTTAGAATTAGAAGTTATTTTGGGGTGAAAAGAGAGTAAATAAATGCTTCAAAATTTCATAGTGTAACCTTTCTGAGCATTTCTCAAAAAGTTTGTACATTTCGATCACATCTTAGATTTCTATAAAAAAAGGTATGCTGGCTTCATGTACTTTAGTACATGAAGCTGAACAACTTCCACCACATGTACAAACTTTTTGAGAAATGCTCTTCTATGGCCAGATTCGTAAATTTTCTAACTATGTCATATAGAGTCTGTGCGGAAAGAGAAGAGTCGTGGGATGTATTGAACCACATACACTCCACGACTCTTCTCTTCCCGCACAGACTCTACCATAAATAATTACCTCCAGGGGGCGCTCGGTCTGGTCGGCCTGCTGCTCGACGGACGGTAGCGCGAGCGCGGAGTCCGCCTTCTCTCGGGACTCGGCCTCGGCCGCCAGCGCCGGGCCTAGCTTTGCTGCCTTCTTCTTCTGTGGGAAACAGTATTCCATTAGGATCAGTTTTTTTTAAACAAACATATTATGATTAACATCGCGAAACATATTTTGCATGAATTAGATTAGCTAAAGTCCAATCCTTATAGAATATAAATATAATTATTACCTATCGAACTTGCTCACAAAATTTCACAAGAATCGTTCGAGAACTGCAACCTGTAGAGGAAAACAGCCACACCCACACATATGAAAGCATTTTTGCTCAAGCTGAAACGGAGACCACGGCCAGTGTAGACGTGCCGCGGCCGAGGCGGCGCGCGCGAGTGACGTCTACACTGGCCGTTTTGTGCGCGAGGAAATTGCCTCGCGCGTATGCTAGCTCTGTGTGGACCCGGCTAATAACTGAAATATTTACCTGTTCTAACGCTATAACGCGGTCGTAGCTGGCATTGTCCTCGCTAGTGTGCGCCGCGAGGAAGGAATCCAGCGAGTGCTTGTCGGTGACATCCCTCGGCTTTTCTGGCGCGCGTTCAACGCTTTGTTCTCTGGGCGGAGAGCGCTGGTGGTTTATGTCAGGGGTGTCAAACGTGGCTGGGGAGTTGTCTGAAAAAGGCATTATTGTTCTGACTGAGTAAAACTGGAGATTATTTGATAAACATTAAAATTAGAGATGGGCCGAATATGGACTTTGCCCAACACGAATATTCGGTTGGGCTAAAGGCCTGGCCAAACACACAGCGCGACGCAGCGCCGCGGTCGCGCTGTGTGTTTGCCACCACATGCTAACAGGTTACCGACGTCAAACAGACTGCGTCCCGCCGGTATCACGCCCCGCTTAGGTCGCGCCCCGCGCCGCGCGGCCCCTTGCCGCGTCCCGCCGCGTCGCGCTGGGTCACATCAGTCGGATCGGACGTTAGGCAGCGAGCGGTGCGCCGCGTTCGCGCGCGATGAGGGCGTGTTGAGAGCGTGAGGCCGGCGCGATCCGCGCGCGCCCTGTTTGAACAGGCATTGCGTCGGCATCACGCGGCGCTGCGTCGCGCTGTGTGTTTGGCCAGGCCTTTAAACTGTCTAAAACGCTGAAAACAAGTTCATACAGGTCCACGATCTGCACTCCGCACGTGTTTTTGACCCTTCCCCTTTGGACCGGCCGGGAATGTTTATGAAAAGAAACGGAAACGTCTCATGCCTGACCGCGAAGTGCACCCGTGCCAGCCATGGTATAATAATATACTCCGCCTGGTACTCCATTCCCGTCTTTTCTAGGTCACCTAACTGACACGGGCTTACGTCATCATGCGACAGCGCTATATGATAATATGCGATAGCGCTATATATAGCGGCCATGTTGTTGTGACGTAGCCCCGTGTCACTCTGGGAATGGAAGACCATGTTTTATTAGACTATGGTGCCAGCTAGCTGAAGCCCTTAATAAAGAATTTGTTTATTCGGTAAATATTCGGCAGTCCGAACCGAACTATTCGGCCGATGATTGGAATACGAACATTGAAAAATATGCCGTATACCGAATATTCGGCCCATCTCCAATTAAAATAATTTTACGGTTCAGACAAGTATTTTAAGTCACTCGCGCGACATGTTTCGGAGAGCCTAGGTCTCCTTCCTCAAGTACTAACAGGTGCGAGCAGCACATTGCACAGTGATAATATTGCTTATCCTGAATGTTTAATTCCAAAATATAATTTTCAACCAATTTAGTTGGGGGAGGGGGGGGGGGAGGGGGGGAGAGGGGGGCTCCATTAATTACGCGAGGGCATCCTAAATCAGGAGTCAGGAAGGGAGGGCATCCTAAATCTCACGTGGAGAGAGGGGGTTTTGGCAAATATAACATAAATTATTTCAGGCAAAATTTTGTGTCTAGATTAAAGATTCCGTCCCCGGCGCAAAAAATCCTCAAAAACGTGTAATGAATGGCCACCCCCTTCTTCTCAAGAGGTTTTCTCTATCTATCTCAACAGACGGCAATTAGTGAACTACTATCTATCCTACTACCAGCAAGCTCAACAGCTAACTGCAAACTACAAGATATAGACTAAAAGAATCTCTTCAACATTAGGGAATTAAATGTAAAGTTTTGGCTAATATTAGATATATCAATGTAGCTATGTGTATGTGTGTAATAATTCACATCACTTGCTGAAAATACATATACTTACAAGGTTCAGTGGGCGGCCTCTGTCCACTGTACTTGCGTGTGAGCTCCCGCAGTCGTGTATAGTCCTTGTTCTCCGAGGCTTCCAGGTACTCATTCTGAGCTTTCAGCTTCTCCAGGTCCGGGAAGAAGTCTCTTTGGATTATCTTCGCTATGCCCTAAAATATAACATACATTTATTTATTTATTGCACAATATTTTATAGGACAATTGGTGGATTCAATGCCTTAAGGCAGCGGTCGGCAACCTTTTTGCAGCCAAGGGCCACATAGTAGTTATCGAAGTTGATGTGGGCCGCACTTTGTTAATATTTATGACTTTATCAGCATGTGAGAGGCTGCATGCGGGCCGCCTGTTGCCGACCGCTGCCTTAAGGCATTCTCTACCAGTCCATTAATGGGCTAAACCATGAAGCCTGGTAATTATAGTAATACTACAAAGTGTAGCAGAATGGCACCGTTTGCATGGCTTCTCTATGGTTGCCAAGAATCACCTATATCACAGTGTAAAAAGTATATAGTGACGACTTTGACATGTACCAAGCTACTAACAATGGTGAATGTATGCAGCTCGGGAGCATGCGGCACCCTGCATGATTGCCCTGTCTAGATAGCTTTGTCGAGCAACTGTATTGTTTTATAGACTGTGCCAATATTATTCCAAGTTTCTGATTCCCAAAATAAACAAAAACTCCTTTAGTATAGGAATCTAAATTTGCCTCGAGGTTTTAAATCTAAACATGAATTTTGATTATGATTGCTGACCTGATATAGCGTCCCTGAGACTTAAGGGGTTTTCTTAGGAATTAGTAAACATCACAGTGTTTCATTATGTATGCCCGAATTTCACTATTTTAGTAAAATACGGTTATTTTATTATGCGGGCACATGAGTCATGTGAAAGACCCAAAATCCTAAATTTCCTTTGTGGGGTTTAAACAGGGTTTAAATTTAAATACAAAAAAACGCAATTGATAATTTTTCTAACCTCTACATACACTTCTTCATCTAGAACCGTTGCTCGTTTCTTTTCAGTTCTTTTTTCGGGCACTTTAGGAATTTTGAAGACACTGCTTTCTTTTTTCAACAGCTGCATGTTTTTAAGCGCTGCTTCGCCTGGTCTTGATACAGCTGGTTCTTCTGCCATGACGATTGCATGAATTCACTCCTTATTAAAGGAATTTTGGCAACACACATAAATAACAATTTTTTGTTTTATTTAAATATATTAATGCAATACTGTAATGTTAAGAATTAATTCTAAATTAATAGCAGCATTGTTGGTATTTTTCATGTATTTTTTGACATTGACATCAAGGCATGTTTTTTCTTATTCGTCCTTCTGGACAGGCTAAGACCAAAAGCCATACTGCCTTGTCTTCGGTGAGAATAAATTTCATAAATCATTTGTTGTGTAGTACATGTACTAAAGTCAAAAATACACAATACTCGTCACTGTATTAGAACGAACTATTTCCTAATGATTCTGCTCTTAGTACATTTTAGTTTGATTTTAGTACACTACACGCGAAATGGAATAGGAGCGAGGAGTGTCAGTGACACTGACAGCAAAACGATTTAACGAGTCTTGAAGTGTTCCGCCGGGTCCGCCCTTATAACATTCTAATTTTATTCCAAAATACTTCTAGGGTGTGCGACAAATTGTGGAAATATAGGACTTCACTTATTTCCCAAGGAGCCGATATGCAGAAATCGGTGGGAATAAGCTTCGGGCATTAAAAACTAAGGCAAATGATAAAGCCCTATTTTATATGCTGCATTTTAAGGAAGATAAATACACAGGTAAGCAAAGTTTTAATGAAGTAGTACATCATTTTAGGGCTTGGCTTGGCCACACATCCTGTACTCCGTACGCATCCCGACTTTTGTCTCGGATTCTCGTAAACTCGGACTCGCGTAGTTTGTTCGCGTACTTTAGGAAAACCGGCGAAACAAGAATCCGGCGAATCGGAAACTAAACGACACCGCGGTCCCCTATCCTAGAGGGCCCTTATATCTGGCCCTCGCCTCTGTGCTTGCCTTTACCGGCCGGCCAGAGCGGAGTCGCAATAGTGGGACCTATGCTCCAGGTTGAAAGTGTAAAATGTCATGTCATAACATAATGCTAGCGGCCTGCTGAACGGATTACCGGGATTTGGCTACCACAAACTCGCCTCTCGACTCCACTCACAGCCACTCCAAAGTGTTGCTCTGTTGTCGCACTGTGCATGATAAATAATAACAATAATAACCTAAGACCCAAGTTAAATAAAGGATTATAATAATAAAAACCGGCCAAATGCGAGTCGGTCTCGCGCACGAAGGGTTCCATACCATTATGCAAAAAACGGCAAAAAAACACGTTTTTTGTATGGGAGCCTCACCTGAATATTTATTTTATTCTGTTTTTAGTATTTGTTGTTATAGCGGCAACAGAAATACATCATCTGTGAAAATTTCAACTGTCTAGCTATCACGGTTCTTAAGATACAGCCTGGTGACAGACAGACGGACAGCGGAGTCTTAGTAATAAGGTCCCGTTTTTACCCTTTGGGTATGGAACCCTAAAAACTGCATGTGAGCCTCGAAAATTAAAATAAACAGTAAAATGACTACTTTATCATGATGATGATGATGTGATGTTATGTTACAGTTGGACAAGAACACAAACTGAACCTTGATGTATAGAGCAAAGCTTTCTTGGAGTGTACCAACTGAGCAGAATATCTCATTATGGCTACTGAAAGTAAGTTTAGCTTCGTTTTTGTAAATGTATGTTATATTTCTATAGTACTCAAGATTTTTACATCAAAACTTACTGTTGCACCAGACAAACAAGCTATTTGAAACAATACAATTGTAATGTAATTGATTACATATACTTGTATACAAAAACAAAACACTATAGGATGTTAGTTGAAGAGAGAATATAACGACTACATTTTGACTTGTAGAAAAAATTATACATATACATATTGTATAAAATATATTTACATATATATACAAGAATTGCTCATATAAAGGTATAAGATTTAGAATTGGTTGCACCAAACCATCTAGGTGGGTGTGTAATGTTTTTAATAACAACTATTTTAGAATTTTCATTTTGCATAATTCGAATTGCATATTTAGTATAAAAACAAAATGAATAAGAACAAATTGCATAATTTCAGAAATAATAATAATTCAGTTACGTAGTAATGTATTTGCATAACAGGCAATCAGTATAATGATCACTTTCTATATTATTTAATGCTCATAACGTTCTTTTTCCATAAAAACCACGCACGGCTTCTAAATGTCCGGGACCCCATGGTCCCGAAAATTTGTAATAGACAGACAAAATAATAATAATAATTCAGCCTATACACGCCCCACTGCTGGGCACAGGCCTCCTCTCATGATCGAGAGGGTAATAAAATGTGTACTATTATAAAATAAGTCGGTTCTGGCGCTTCGCCGGCCGCTGCCGCGGCACGCTCGCTTCGCTCGCTCGGCTCGCGCGCTTTAGGGTCGCAGTTCTACCTAACACTCCTCCTCGCTTCGCTCGTCGTCGTACCTAACGGCGACCTGCCTTAAGGTAGAATATGTAAGCTGTTTTATAATTTATGTCATAATATTATATTATGTCACCCGATTATTCGTTAAAATATAGTTCTACATTTTAATCATAATACTAACTGTATGTTATAACAAGTAAAATTATTCCTAGTGATCGTTATAAACAACGTTTTTATGGTTATAAAACATGCTGTAATTTAATTATTATAACGAATAATATTATGGATTTTGTTTCTATACATTATGTTTATTATGAGTTTTAAAAGTAGTTAAATGTAATTATGCAAAATGTGTGTATTAAAATTGAACGGCACCCCATCTAGGTATATCATGTAGTTGTGCTTTGTTTTAGGCACAATTTAGTTTAATACATTATTATTATTATAGCCTTTTTCTTCCATATTCCTTCGCAAGTTATTTTATTTGTTTGTAATGATCCCTCTCTGGGCGAAGGCCTCCTCCAGTTTTTTCCAACTTTCTCTATCTTCTCCTGTCTCCATCCAATGTTTTCTGGCTATTTGGGTAATGTCTTCAGACCAGCGTTTCTTCGGCCTGCCGGGGGGGCGTTTTCCGTGTGGTCCCTTCCATTTTGTGGTTTGTATGGTCCATCTTTAATACATCATTGGGATATGGGAGTTTAATACATAATTGTAATAAATTAAGGTTTATAATTTACGTGTTCGTTTATTTCAGAGTCAGTTAAAACCTTGATTTTGATTGGATTTGGAGTTCTAGTTGTTGCAAGTATCCTGGTTGGCGTTGGAATTTGGTGCCTCGCCTTTGTGGATGTGGTTTGTATTCACTTACTGTACTAATGTGAATATTTACGAGTTGATTTATTGATTATCAAATACTGCCGTGAATCGAGTGGCCTATATAGTGGTTATTAGGGCTTGCCATAAATGCAGAAGTTAGTTTGATCCCAGCTCTGGGCACTGGAGGCCTAAGTCACTTTATATTTCCATGAAATAAGTTTTTGAGTTTATCGCGAACATACAAACAGACAGACACGGCGGGGGACTTTGTTTTATAAGGTGTAGTGATGTAGTAATTATTTAGATACGTGATACGTAGGTAGCTTTTACTATTGAATAATCTTTGCGTTGGTTCGATCTCGAATTTCATAATTCTACTGCCTACATTTATTTATCGCGTTTTAGCGATAAGACCGCCTGTTGTTTAATCTCTTCTTTTCTGTATTATTTGTATTGTTTTCTGTAATGAGGTGTGCAATAAAGAGTATAAAATTAATAGTTATTAAGCAATAATGTGTCCACCCACAATAATTTTGCAATAAGATGTCAACCAAAAAATTTACGCTTTAAGTTGACATTTTATTGCAAAATTGTGAGTTGACACCTGTATTGTATTGTATTATTTCAGCCTGTGTCAAAGAAACTCGACTGGGAGTACATGCTAGTGAACAAATGTAACGACACGGAGATAGGAATGCCCTGTATCAACTTCACGACCTCAAGTACACCCGAACGCATGGGTCTGTTCAAGTGTGACTGCGAATTCCCTTTGGAGCTGGAGCATGACCTCCAGGGCGCAGTCACTCTGTATTATGAACTGCCGGAATTCGACCAGACCAACACGACTTATGCATCCTCAAAGTAAGTTTATAATTTGAATAGAATAGAATAGGTAGTTCTGCTTATTTATGTAAAAAATGGTATAAATTGATGTTACATTACATAATATACATATTCATCCCGTAAATTATTACAGGCGACTAAAAAAACAACCTGTATAGGAAACGAAATCATATACAAGTGTGTAGAAAAAGCGCAGCAGTCACACCGAGATGGCACTGCAAATCTTTTTAATATTTACAGTTGAATTTACTTAGTGTAGATTTTTTGTAGTTACTCGAGCGCATAGACTATTAGGAATCCTGTAGACCGAGTTTAGAGCAATTAGTTCATGCAACCGATGATGCCAAAAATGCGGGGGTGCGCGGGACGAGGTGAGCGAAATGCCGTGCCGTGATTGGTCCGTTCAAACATCACACAAAGACACTTTCGACTCGAACATGGAGTAAAATTACCGTATGCGTGGCAGAGGGGGTAGCGCGACTATGCTAAGTCTGGAGGATGTTTTGTCTGTGCTCGAGCGTGTCAGAGGGGCTACCGCGAAAACCGAAATTCGCAAATTGCGGGGATCTTTCTCTTTTACTCCAATGAAGGCGTAATTAGAGTGACAGAGAAAAATGCCCGCAATTTGCGAACTTCGATTTTCGCGGTTATAGCCCAGATTAAGTTATGAGTGATATCGTGTATCGTGCTACCCGTGGAGATCTACCTTCACCATTTTTAGCGATCTATGTTGGTGGGTTGTTTGGTGTGGGGTTGGTTGGCTTTTAAAAATAATGTTAAGTAGAACGTAGGTAGACTTGTAGATTAATGCCAAATAATCCCCTTTTGGGTTCCCCTACTAAAACGAATTTTTACGACTGATATTTTTTTAGCAAATTTCCTTTAGTAACATCACTTAATTATAGGTATTTATAAATTATAATTTCAGGGATGATCAGCAGTTGATGGGAAAACCGGGCGACCGTCCCGCAGAGTCATGCGGGAATTACAGTTACAGCAATAACACGCCCATTTTCCCCTGTGGCGAAATAGCGGACTCTATATTTAACGGTTAGTTAATATGTATAAATTAACGGTTAGTTTATATGGGGCATTATCTATGAAAAGGGACCTTACTGTCGATGGCGCTTAAGCCGCACAGCGTCGCGCGGCATTGCATTGTGTTTATATCGGAGCATCGTTATTAATGCCGTGAAATGTTAATAATCTTTAATAATAAAGTTAAAATTTAAACATGGTTTACATGTGCGTTATTTAATTAAATAATATCTGGGAGACCGAGCTTTGCTCGGAAAACATATAAAAACTCAAAAATGCGCGTTTTCCCAGAGATAAGACCTAGCTAGGTCGATTTATCGCCCCCGAAAACCCCCATATAGCAAATTTCATCGAAATCGTTAGAGCAGTTTCCGAGATCCCCAAAATATATATATACATATAAATAAACAAGAATTGCTCGTTTAAAGGTATTAGATAGATTTAACGCCATTCTATATTTCATTCCGAATGTGTATAAACATGGGGAAAAACCGTTTATAAATGTAATTATTGGTATTTTTTATCTTTTTTCCTCGTTATATTTTAAGGAAAGCATACCTAGTTAAAATTAAAGTAGGTTAAAAAGAACAAACAATCTAATTTATTGAAGTTTTCATGAATTGAAGTTAATTTTACAAGGGGACAAAGTTGTTGTTTAACCGCTCGTGCTAATATTGATACCCGAGCAAGCGAAAGATTACACAAAATTTGCCCCTGAGTGAAACACAAAATTTTTCACCACACCAACCCGAAGCAAATATTAAATGTAACATATCAAACAAAATCAAACCAAATCAAATCCAAATGAATGTTATTAAATATTTATCATTCAAAACCATCATTTAAAAGTCAATTCTACCTCCTCACATGTGAATAATATGCAACTTTGCTATCAGTTTTTGAAGTGCAAAGTAAGCCTTTCCGAGCTGGTGTGGTGAAAACCTTATTATCTTACTCTGAACCTACTTCACCTTAAGTTGTATAACTTATGGAATGTGATGTGTTTAATTATATGAACCATTATGTATTTTTTCTTTCAGACACTTTTACGCTTAAGAAAGTAGTTTCAAAAGAACAGAAGGTGACCCTGGAAGTTGAATATACGAATTTAGTGACCGGAGACACATTGAAATATAAAAACCCTCCTGAAGAAGGTAAGGTGTCATCCAAATTAATTTACTTTAAACATATGGGGCATTATCTATGAAAAGGGACCTTATTGTCGATGGCGCTCATTCACAACGTCACATATAATTTAAAATATTATATTTTTAAGAAAAAAATATATTTGGACTGGGTATTTTATATTGCCGCTTGCCTTGTCCCATTCACTTGAGGTCGGCGCAGAATGTCTTTATTTTCCATACCTCTCTGTCGCCCGTCATCTTATCATTTCATTTTATATACCAGTATATACTGATTGCGTCAAGTTATGTTCTAATGTACGGGGAAGACAAACAAATTATAACCAGCATTCAATGAATGTAGTATGATACCTTTGGGTATGGTGTTTTACGCACACTTGACACTAGTGTCACATCCCCTCCCCCTGACGCATAAAAAGATAATGGTAGGTATAAGTATTTGTAGAAATGTTTCTTTTTGCACTACAGTTGTTGTTTCACCATTTTTATAACGTTTTATCCATACATGAGGTACCTACATGATTTATAATACTAATTATGTGTTATCCAGTGCTAAAGAACTTTACAAGACCAATCAATTGGGGCGGGGATCCCGAAACACGAGATTTGCCGTGGGAGACTGGCACGAGCCTAAAAGGCGTTGAGGTGAGACTAGAAACTTTTATTAATGTTAGCTCATATTAACATATAAACGTAGTTAAATACCTCGTTCCTAAAAGTAGTTACAATGTTTGTATTTGTAGTAGGTACACTGTACAGTGACCTGCGAAATTGCATGGAGAAATTATGAAAATATGAATGAATTCATTGATAAAGTTACCATGCACTTTTACGGCTGATGGTACACTGAACACTGTTTGTAGGTCTAAATGACTTGCAATGAATGCTGCAGTAATATCTGTATGTATGTAATTTGAGTCGCTTATCTAAAAACTCGAGTAAATCCATCTGTCAGATTATGCGATTTTGGTATTAAGAAAAGGTAATAGGGTAGATATAATTTGCTTTGCTGAGAGGGTCGAATGGATTTACCCGAGTTTAAAGTTAAGCAACACATTTTGTTTTCTTGGTGGTATTAAGTCGCCTGCGCTCCTGTGAATCGATCGGCTGATTTGTGGAAGATGTTCCCATTATATTTATTTCAGTATAAGAGATCTATGTGTTTACTTTTAATATAGATATATTCAATAGTGTATATGTATTTATGTTCAAGAACCCTGCATTCCAAGCGTGGATGGATACGAGTCTGAAAAGCAAGCCAGTATGGCGGGTAAAGAACAAGGGCGAGTATGAACAGGGGTTGCCGGCCGGAAACTACATAATGTTCATTGAAATGCGTGAGTAAAAAACGATTTTATTACTATGCCAGGCATTTTATAGCTCAATCTTGAAGCCAACTTTATTGTACCTACACAACACAGATGTACATAAAATTTACAGAAATAGGGGTAAAAACGCGAACTTATCCCTGTAAGGGATCTCCTCCAGCTAACATAGCTAGGTAGTTAGTTGTAAATACTATGGAAAACGGGATTAATGTATTGGCGAGTTCCTGATATTTCGGCCACGACACACACACACACACACACACCATACAAACCATGGTAATAGCATGCTGTGTAGGCCAGAATTAAACTCGCACGTCAATTTAGTTACTCCGTGAAGATGGCATGTGCAACTGTGCCAAATAATCGGGAACGCGCCAAAACAAACATACAAGGTAAATAACCCGTTTTCAATATTTAAAATGTAAATGACCAGTCACATCCAATCCAAAGTGTAATATGGTGTAATAGAGAAATAACCGATGTTGTAACTCATTGTAGATTATGGAGTTAACCGATACGGCGGGCCGAGGGTTATGATACTTGAGGGGATGTATACTGAATCTGTCCGGAGGAGCACAGCCGGAGGCGTCTGTCTCATACTGCTAGGGTTACTCGCACTCGCGCTAGGAGCTGGATACATATTAATGCAACGCAAGAGTGAGTAATTAAATAATCTATTATTGTAATAGTACATACAGCGACACTCCTAACTGTACATAGGTTGGACCTTATTACAAAAGAAAAGGTATTAGGTCCACCAATGTACAGTTAACAATGTGTACCTACCTACATTTTATTGCAAGTGCGCGTGTAACAATTAATTACAATAACTCATTTTGTACTTCACACAGTTGCAATGGGTTTGGCAGCTGTCAAAGGTTTGCATAGATGGCGCCATCATAGCTTGCCCCTTTTTTTCTAGTTTTGTTCTATGGAGACTGACAAGGCCATAAAAAAAACCAAGACTTTTACACATTTCTTGGAATTGATAGGGCAAGCTATGCTGGCACCATCTGTAAAATACTTCGACCCTACCCCATTTAGGATGAATTATTTTGAGTGAAAATACCGGGCGTTGTGATTTTCTTTTTAATTTTTTTTTCAAAATTAAGTTTCCTTGGACTTTTGGATTACGATAAAAAAAAAGAAAACAAAAACACTGCTTTGCAAAAACGAATTTTGCGAACACTAAACAATTTTACTTTTTGAACATCTGTTTCAAAAACCCTTCATTTGTAGAATCTGAATTCTGTGGACATTTTTATCAAAGAATTTGACTTTCATAAATCAGGCGGCTTTGGTAAGCGTACAGCGTGTCACGTACGTCGACACTTTTTTTTTTTAATAAAGAACATGTATTTTTTTATTGCAAGCAGAATGAAGTTCGAGACGGGAGGCACAATAACAAAAGTACGTCAATGTGTACAGTCACCTGCAATAATATGTTACACAACGAAGGCAGCAAAAATATCTGACACGATCTTATTGGTAGAGCCATAAGAGCGTGTCACATATTTTTGCGGCCTTCGAAGAGTAACATATTATTGCAGGTGACTGTACAGTCAGCATCAAAATAAAATTGCCTTTGTCGTAATTTGGTAATGTGGCACAGATTAACCCCCTTATTCATAAAACTTTACGGGCCTGATTTAGTTAAATTATGTTTTATCCCTTTCCTACAAATACATAAGTCAAAATGACAGATAAAGACGAACGAGTATTAGCTAATTGAGGTTTGTAGCGCGTTTATGAATAAGGGGTAGGGGGTAAGTACCGTTGAATATGGTTTGGAATTGTGGCTATTGGAGTGGATTTATGATATATGGTAAAAACTGCCTTTTTTAAGGTTCCGTATTAAATATTCGATATCATCTTAACCATTCCAAAATATGCACAAAAAAATCTGCAAGTGGGCCTCAAGGGCTCTTACCAATCAGATATATTGTTTTCTTTCAGACTCAGGCTTATGATTGCCATAGTTCCACATAATACCATAACTTTCAAATACTCGATAGTATCTTAATTTTTAGGCCGCGGGCAATTCAAACCCGTTCATACATTTGATCAAAGAGAATTAAATTTGATTTGATTTGATCGAGCGCAGTGTATAAACGGCCTTGATTAGCCGCTCCTTGCCCCGCTGACGTGCTTCCGCGGCCTTATACCTCGGCCGGCCACATACTCGACGTGTGGCATGGTAAGGGGCTATTTCATAAATTACGTAATTTCAAATGGGGGGGGGGGGGGGTCTGGACATCGGATGATGGTGCATGACGTAGGAGGAAACGGGGTCATTCGAAGCATGATTTTTGGATGATTTAAGTTGGGGTCAAAAATCGTCAAAAATAGATGACGTAATTTATGAACAGCCCCTAAGTAGCGAGGGAAGTAGGCAGAGACGTAGTGTGGCCGCGCTATACTCGTCATCGGCCGCCATACTACCCTGCATACTTCCCATTCCACTCGTCGAGTGTATGGTATTTAGAGGCTAGATTGGCAAAACACTAACCTCTTCACCAATTTGATGCTGGCTGGCTATTACCTTTTAGCATGCCATCCGAGTGCTTAAAGCCCCATTTAGACGGATCAGATTGCATGCGATTCTCGTTTTATGTTCTATGAATATTTGAATATTTCATTTATTACGTGTAACACATAGACACAATTTTTATTAGTAAAGCTTACAAACTAAGGGGTTAGTAGGTACAGGGTTATTTTTTTAAAACAAAACAACACTGATGGGGGAATGCAATCCCTCACAGTGTAACAAGTAGGGACAGTCAACCCTATCCGCTATCATGCGAAGGATGCTGTTGGGACTGCCACGCACACGGCGCACCAGGGATGCTGCGCGTGCACGCATGGTAGTATAGAAACAATCCACGCGCGCCGCCGCGAACATCCCTGATGCGCTACAAACATCTCTATGCAGTTTTCAATCTCTATTCGACCCGCAATGTTGCACGAGTGCAGAGCAGCCGGATTTAGGGCCACCCCACACTAGCGTCTCTTGAGCGTCGGCGTCTAGTCAACTCTATGGCTGCCGCTGGACGCAACGTTGACGCAACTGCGCAGCGACGCCGTTTTTCCATACTGCTGACTAGACCTCGACGCTCAAAAAACGCTAGTTGGGTGGCCCTTACTAACACATAACGCCCTTAGAGTTGATTTATAAGATTACAACACCTCTGGAGTTGCAGGCGTCCATAGGCTACGGTGACTGCTTACCATCAGGCGGGCCGTAAGCTTGTTTGCCACCGATGTGGTATACAAACATACCTACTTATTCGAAAAATTGGAACGAGTGCGAGTGGAGTGAGTGCGAGTGTGTGTTGGATAGAAATTATTTTTCCCACTTTGTATTTGCTTTAAACGGCTCTAAGTTACCTGGGGGCCTAGCCAAGAAGACAAACGCCAAACGAAAAGAAAATGTACCGGGATGACAGATACTACGAAAGGTCACGTGACTATATACATACATTATTTTATTCTTTATTTCACTGCTTATTCAACTGCTATTTAAGCTTCGATTGGCGTTTTCTATCAAACGATTGTCATTTTGTCTAGGCCCCCTGAAATGCATGTTGCATGCTGATTAAACCTAACCAATAAGTACCTAAGGAGTATGGTTAATAAATAATAATAATAGGTTCATGTAGATTGTTGTTATTACCTTTACAGTCATAGGATTTGCAACAAGTTCCTATGCATTCAAAACGATTGACATACACGTTCTTGCATATCAATATGTAAAGATGATATTATTTCTGTTGCTGACTGTACAAAACAATGATATGCAGCATATCTAGATTCTAGATCCTACTAACATTTAATCCTCTTACAGAAATGGGGGAAGACCGCAGGAAAGCTGCATACAGACGATAAGTGCACTTTGGAAGAAAATACTCTGAAACTTGTAGACTTATTTTTGATGTGTTAAAGGTTACAACATTTTTAACTAACCATAGTTACAGCGGTTTCGCACTACGTCCGATCCGAATCCGATCCGAACCCGTGAAAATATGGTCCGTAGTAGCCGTAGAACTATTTCTATGGTAAGTTACGCACCGCACACGTTGAATGACGGAAAGAAATCGGATGACGGAGATCGGATCCAGTGCGTAACTTACCATATAAATAGTTCTACGGCTACTACGGACCATATTTTCACGGGTTCGGATCGGACGTAGTGCGAAACCGCTCTTAGTCCTTATGTCAATAGTCACGCTCCGTGATTGTTGAGCCATTCAGGGTTCTAGCTAAATTGGACAATTTATAACGTAAGTATTGAACAACCAATTTAGCCAGGACCCAAATGGCTCAACAACCAAGCGAGCGTGATGGTACACTCAGCTGTACATGAAGGAGGCTACCTTAGGGCCACGATCCTACCCATATTACTAAATAATTACTTCAATGTAATTTATTGTAATCGATATGGGGTCGAGCCCTTAGATTTTCTGGTCATTTTTATATTAAATAAGTATGCTCGATTTTTCCTACTCATTATTACTGCCATCAGAAAGTTACCAAACTTGTGTCATTTTCAAATGGAATAACTTCGAAAACAATTCGAAAACGTTTCATAAGTATATTTGCATGGGGATTTAAGAATCAAATTTACCATGTTGAAAATTATACATATGTACTTATTTATTTTTTGTAAAAAGTAATCCGAAATTTCCTAGGTATTACAACTTTTTGGAAACTTTCCACAATTTGCACATGTGTACTTTATATAATAATGTTTTGCTTTTATTTATTAAGTATTATGAAAGTGTGCTGTGGTTCATTCTACTTTAGATTTATATCTTAGACTTGGATTATAATGAAAAAGGCTTTATCTAATAACCCTTGAAAATGTTTCCGTCGAAAGTGCCTTGAGATGTGCTGTATTTTATATATAACTGAGATAATTACTTTAGTACGCGTTTGGAATAAAAACTATTTGAAAAAAATCTGACTGATGTAAAACGTAATTCCTAAAGTAGGGTTTGCGTATTATATAATAGAAACGCTAGTACTTCTGTATTTTAGGAATTATGTTCTGACCAAACTACCTCTCATATATTTAAAGTACAAACCGAAAAACTTACAGTTTATTCATAATAGATACCTATAATAATATCACAACACTTGTTTAATTAAATAAGTCAGAAGTAACGTGTCTTTTTAACGTTCACGTATTGCACAAATACGTATCTTTATCGACCGTTTAGGACATTGACGTATAAAATCTCAGGACTGGCCTTACGGGCAATAAGAATGGGGCCAGTACAGCGGTATAACACCGCTACAACGCGATTGGTTGATGAGTTCGCATCACGCACGCGATTGGTTGATAAGTGCGCATCACGCGCGCGATTGGACGCAACTAGCTGCGTTAGGCTGCGCGATTGGCTCGAATTGGTGAGTCACACCGCTGAACTAGTACCATTTTTAGTGCCCGTAAGGCCAGTCCATAGATATAATACTTCAATGGTTTAGGACTATGAGAGCTCATAGTCCTAAACGGTCAGCTTAAAAAATTTCGACTAGGGTAATTCACCAGTAACTGGCCGCCCTAAACTAAAAATGAATTCTATTCAACTATCAATAGAATTGATTTTATAATAAGGTTAGTTATTGAAACCTTATACTAAAATGAATTCTGTTTATAGGTGAATATAATTCATTTTTAGTTTAGGGCGGCCAGTTACTAAACGTGGCCAGTTACTGGCGAATTACCCTATAAGCTTAGTGCGTTTTTCCTCATTATTTATTGTCATTATTGAATGTTAAGCGTGCACATATTTCTTACATATTAATCTAGGTAAGGTTAATGTTATCATGTATTATTAATGTTAGGTAATCAGTGATCGCATATAGGTAATTTATCCTAATGTAATAGACACACATACTGTTTAATATGCTATTTAATGTTACGAAAGTAACATGTATTTTTTTATATTTTATCATTAAATGAATACCTGCACCATACACATAGAAATTTTGTTTTCTGCCCCCCACCCTCTTGGCGACGCCCATGACAAACCTATATTTAATAGCAGAGTCGAATGTTTTAATCACTTGCTACTCAATGAGTTACCTAATCATAATGAATGTTTCTTTGTATACGACTCTAACGCAAACGTATCACTTGATATGTTCTCATCCAACACTGGTAAGTTAAATAACACTGGTATGAATAATGTATAAAAAAATCTCTACAACAACATTGATTGGGTAGTAACAAATAACCACCTTTGGGGCCTGGGCGACACTAGTACTACAGATTTTTTTCGTGTCTAATAATGTAGTGCAAATTGATATGTTAAATATATTTCACCAAAATGTGTGTGGCATATCCAATAAAATAAATGAGCTTGAACTTTACCTTGACGAGCAGACTAAACCGATGGATTATGTATGTATTAGCGAGCACTTTCTGAATAAAAACGCTGCTACTTCTTTTAAATTACATAACTATAACCTAGTTTCTTTTAACACAAGACCCACCATTAAAAGAGGTGGAACTCTTATTGCAGCCTCAGTAAATAGAGATTCAGAAGAATTAGCAATTTGCAAGAAATTATATGTGCCAGATGGATTTGAAATTTGTGGTATCAGGGATATTAGAACTAACATTCATATATTTTGTTGTTATAGATGTCCTAAAGATAGTAATTTTGAAATTTTTCTTAAACAATTGGAACTCTTGTTGGATCACCTTTTTGACAAAAAAGCAATTGTTTGTGGTGACTTTAATGTTAATTTATTAATTGATAAAAAGCAACGGTCTGATTTCTTAAGTCTCCTAAAATGTTACAATTTCCGACACCTTATTAATGACATAACTTTTAAACGTAACAATTCGCAGTCTTGTGTTGATAATTTTATAACTAATATGCCTACCAATATAGATATTGCAACAGACGTTGACCATAATGGTCTAGCAGATGGACATGCTGCTATATTCTGCAAACTGTCATTAGAAACTGAAATATTTAGTAATAGTAATAATGAGTTAGTAGTAGAGAAGAGATATATAACTGAGAAATGTATTCAGTTATTCAGAAGTAGGTTGGCCGACATCTATTGGGGGGATTTTAGTATAAGTGGATTTCTGAACAAACTGTATGAAGTGTTCCAACTGAGTTTTATTAAAAAAAGAAAGAAATTTAAAATAAAAAACGAACAAAAACTCAATTGGATTACACAAGGTATAAAGACAGCAAGTAAAATGAAAAGAGTCTTATGTAACGTTAATAAATCATTTTGTGATAATTCTATTTTAGTTTACCGAGATAAATATATTAATTTGTTCAGGAAAATAGTTCGGCACGCAAAAAGACTGGCAGTTCAGGCTGAAATAACTAAAGCTAAGGGATCTTCTAAAGGCATATGGGATGTTGTAAATAGGCGTAGGAATAAATCGAATGGCATAAACCGCAAAAAAATTGTATTGAAGGTTAACAATAAAATTATAGAAGCACCTCAAGACGTTGCTAACATATTATCCAATCGTTTTGATCAAAATAATACTATGGCTACGGGTGATTTGTCTGCGGCAAGACACTGTCTAGAGCTGTACAATAATATTCATTACCAGGATATGACTTGGTGGCCGGTCTCACCCTTTGAAGTAGAAAAAACCGTAGTATTGATGCAAAATAAAAAGTCATCTGGGTGTGATGAGATGCCTATCACAATTTTTAAACAGTCTATTGATTTACTTTCGGAACCACTAGCTCAATTTTTTAACCAATGCTATGAACGTAATATGTTTCCGGATCAGCTAAAACTAGCCAAGGTAGTGCCTATATATAAGAAAGGTAATAAGACAGACCCGATTAACTACAGACCCATATCACTTCTTCCAGTACTTTCAAAAGTCTTTGAAAAAATCATTAAAACTCGTCTTCTTAGGCATCTTGAAGAGAATAATATAATAAGCCACAGACAATTTGGATTTCAAAAAAATATAGGCACTACAGATGCTATTAATTACTTAATTGATGATGTAATTTCGAAAATCCATTGTAAAAAGAGAGTTGTTGGCTTATTCCTTGATCTAAGTTCTGCCTTTGACTCCGTGGACCATGATATACTCCTGAAAAAACTGGACTTCTATGGAGTTAGGGGCAAAGCTTACGGTCTACTACGCAATTATCTGCAAAACAGAAATCAATATGTAGAGATCAAAGATATACATGGCGGCTGTGAAAGATCAACTAAGTCCGATCTATTGAAGGTTGGCAGAGGTGTACCGCAAGGGTCAATTTTAGGCCCTATGCTATTTAACATATTCACAAATGATATCATCAATTATGTTTCCAATGTGGTGCCGAACTGCAATATAATTATGTTCGCTGATGACACCAATGCCGTTATACATGCTGATCACGTAGTAGAACTAAATGAAATAGTTAATTTTGCTTTAAACACCTTCCAGCAATGGTTTACAATTAATAATCTCTGCTTGAACACAGACAAGACCCAAATAATGTTATTTAACCAAAACTCCAAAAAAACTGACAGACTTCACATCATTATGAACGGATCCACTATAGACATAGTTGAAAATGTTAAGTTCCTTGGCATACGTCTCGACTCAAAGTTAAACTGGGTACAGGAGCTGGAAGCTATTGAAAACGTAGTTAATTCTGCCTGCTACGCCTTGAGAAGCCTCAGAGACGAAATTAGTGTAGATCAACTAAAAATAGTATATCATGCTCTAATTGAATCAAAATTGAGGTATAGCATTATGTTCTGGGGTAACAGTTTTAGATATAACGTGAACAGAGCTCTAACCGCTCAAAAAAGGGCAATAAGAACCATATTTCGTATTCCACCGTGGGTCTCTTGTAGGCAATTTTTCCTTAAGCTTGGTATACTTACCGTGCCCTGCTTATATATACATATACTGCTTACGGACCTTGTCAAACACAAGCAAAGATTTGAAACGCATGAAGAAGAGGAACTGCGATTTCTCACACGCACTAAAAATTTGAAAATTCATTTTCGCCCTACTTCACAAATTGAGGAGCACTGTGTGAGACATCAGGCTGTTAAGTTATTTAATAAACTGCCTCAGCATTTGAAAAATATTTCAAAGTATATTATCTTTAAGCAAAAACTGAAGCAATATTTGTTAAGAGGTTGTTTTTATAGCTTGGATGAGTTATTTGATACTGATTTAGTTTAGTTAGTGTATAAGCTTTGTATACTTAAGTAGTTCATAAATGCCTTATTTTTTGATCTCATTATGTATACTGTGAATGTCGTGTATAATGGCTAAAATATGTTACTAGTGCTTACTATTATTGTTATTATTATTTTCAAATGTTGTTTATTTTATTGTAATTGTATTTTATGTGCATTTCAAACACAATCTTGTATTGTTGATGAATAAATATGATATGATATGATATGATATGACACTCTGTCCCTGCAAAGTCTGTGGAGAATAGGCTTGGGCCGACTGTTATCTTTTAGTTTGTAAAATCGTACTTACCTATACTGTTTTATTTTGATTACCTAATTTTATGATATCAATAAAAAAGTAAATAAACGTAACTATATAACTTCAATACGAAATAAAAATGACCCTGTTGTGTCACCACACTCACAACGTTTTTGACCCAAGCTAGAGTATGCATATCCTGGCAGGATCGCCATGTGATGTGGGGATACAGATAAAAAAGCCGGTCAAGTGCGAGTCTGATTCGCGCACTGTGGGTTGCGCGCTAACCAGAGCATTGTATTCTTTGGTGCCAACTTACGCATGTAAATAGTTTGATTTCGACCCCTCAGCGAAAAGATAAACTTTACCTACTGAGGCCCAAACTTTGCCGTTGGAAAACTGTCCTCATAAATCGTCATAGGTCGCGGTTAGTTCACCAACTCCAAATAAGTTTGTAATCGCAAAAAAAATATTGTGCAATTTTGCTATGTAACTACAAACGGTTTACAGACTTCTACCTTGACTTGTGCTAGAGTTTGTGCGGAAAGAGAAGTGTCGTGGAATGTATGGGGCCAATGCATTTCACGACTCTTCTCACACAGACACAGAAACAGACTCAGACAAGGCATTGCTTGCCATATTTCGTGGTTTTAGGACAACGAAACGAGAAGCCCTCTAAAGGTTTTGATTCATATATACGGTTTCCGTACAATTATTTAGGATTTGTTTAGGATCTTCTATTATCTGTCTCTTCTTCACATCGTATTTTTATAATATACAAACATATTATGTTTGTCGAAGAGAGCCATCTATAAATAGCCTTCCTTATGCTCTGGTTTCCTAGGATAGCGGCTACTACATCCATATTATAGCCGTATTATTCAGTATGGAGACGGCCGCTCTTAGAGGATATAACCAAAATGTTAATTACTCCGAGCGGCCGCTATATGACGGCACCGCTATCCTAGGGAAACCGAGCTTTATTTATCGAAAATCGCACGTCTTGTCTATAGAGCCCTTAACGTGACCGTGACACTGGTATCCTCGACAAAATCCTGGCCACATTAATGTGACGTTTTGCATGCCGTCAGACGATCATATGTCATTCCGAGTTATCCTTCACTTACGCTATAAGCTTAATTCCTGGCATTTATCTATTGTAAAATCAGACATATTTTATAAAATAATAAATAAGTGTTAATTATGGCTTCTAGTGAGACATCGGATCAAAATGTGAAGTCTCGGCGGCCCGCAGGTGAGTTGTAGACACACCTAAACCGTCCTTGTCTTATCGATTATTAGTTTTAAAGACTTCTGACTACGCTATCTTACAGAATCTGCATTTAAGCAGCAGCGCCTGCCTGCTTGGCAGCCCATACTTACTGCCGGAACTGTACTACCAACGTTCTTCGTGATTGGAATTGCATTTATTCCAGTTGGGATTGGGCTCCTATACTTCTCAGATGAGGTAAGTGTCACAAATAGTATGTTTATAGTGGTATTTATGTGTCCTTGATTGAGTCTCGTTTACGAAAGTCATTCCCATGCCATTCCTAATTTAGCTAAAATAATTACATGCATTACAGAATTATACAAATTAAATATGCAAATTGTTTACATGGTCACATATCTGACATATACAGGGTCATTTTTGGACCGTTAGCCTTAGTGTGCGAGGTGATTAGGTAGGTCATACTGAACAACTTTTTCTATGGGACCAACCCCGAAATCCCAAAAAAAAAATTGGCCTTCCCATAGAATTTCGACATCCACTCGACCAAAATCTATGAAACGGCCAATAAAATTTATGTGATTTTGGAGTTGGTTCCATAGAAAAAGTTGTTTAGTATGGCCTACCTAATCACCTCGCACAATATGGCTAACGGTCCAAAAATGACCCTGTATATTGAACTGGGGTAATTAATTGAATTCTTGCTAAATATGAAATTTCAGTGTCAATAAAAATATGGAGGATGTAAAGTATTAGTAGCATACAGTAAAAATTGTATGTAATAAATTGATTATCCAGTAATCATTAAGGAAATTCTGTAGTAGATGCTTGTCTAATTTATTTTTGAACTGGTTTAAAATAATTTATAATAAAATATTATATTACAGGACAGTCTCATATTTCTCAAAAAGGCTTTCTCTATAACAAAAGGGCTTGTTTTTTGGGTACTAGACAATTTTATAAATCGATAGTTATAGGTCTTTTTTTGAGAGCTTTGCCCTATAAAGTGCTAACCCTATAATAATAATGATTAATGATTAAAAAACCGGTTTTTTTATCCCATAGCTCAGTAGTTAGTCCATCGCTATCACCCAATAACCTAGTTCATTTTAGATACCATCAACTCACAACAGTCCTTACACCCTTGCGTTTGCTGCCTCTGCGTGTGTCCCATGACACGGGCAAGGGCAGCATCCATTCAATGTACCCCTTACATTTCATTAAAGTGTCAAAAGGGCCTCTATGTGTTGGCTTCGGCTCCGCGCGCGCCTCCCAAAGATCCGGAACACCATTGTTACATACATACAAAATTAATGATTATACAGAAAGAAATACTCCCTCATTTCTATTTCTGCCCGCTCTCATTTGAATGATTCTTTTTATTTCATGAATATATCCACCTGTCCAAAATGTGAGACGCAGATCAATTTTGTGTTTGCGTCTCACAGAGTGAGGCACAATGCACAAAATTAAAATATTGGACAGGTGGAATACCACCCTAAGTAGATTAACAATATTTGTTTTCTTCTACTGCACAGATTTGTAGCAGATATGAAAATATAATAGGTTTATAATAGATCTATAGGTACTGCGTATGGAACCCTAATAAAATAATGCAAGGTATTAATTATATAAGAAAGAGGCTTTTACCCAATAGGAATCAATAAAATAAATAAATAATAAACTAACCCTTACACTTAAATTATATTAATCCAAAAACTGGCCAAGTGTGAGTCGGACTCGCGCACGAAGGGTTCCGTACCATTACGCAAAAAACGGCAAAAAAACTTGTTTCTTGCATGGGAGACCCACTTAAATACATATTTATTATATTCAGTTTTTAGTATTTGTTGTTATAGCAGCAACAGAAATACATCGTCTGTGAAAATTGCAACTGTCTAGCTAACACAGTTCATGAATACAGACAGACAGACGGACGGACAGACGGACAGCAGAGTCTTAGTAATATTGTCAATTACTGTCCCGTTTTTACCATTTGGGTACGGAACCCTAATAGCATTTAATTTGAATTGTAAATAAACGTCATTGAATAAAAACCGGGCAAGTGCGAGTCGGACTCGCGCACGAAGGGTTCCGTACCATAATAAAAAAAAAAACGGAAAAAGATGCAAAAAAAAAACGGTCACCCATCCAAGTACTGACCATGCCCGATGTTGCTTAACTTTGGTCAAAAATCACGTTTGTTGTATGGGAGCCCCATTTAAATCTTTATTTTATTCTGTTTTTAGTATTTGTTGTTATAGCGGCAACAGAAATACATCATCTGCGAAAATTTCAACTGTCTAGCTATCACGGTTCGTGAGATACAGCCTGGTGACAGACAGACGGACGGACGGACGGACGGACGGACGGACGGACAGCGAAGTCTTAGTAATAAGGTCCCGTTTTACCTTTTGGGTACGGAACCCTAAAAAACCGGATAAGTGCGAGTCGGACTCGCCCACCGAGGGTTCCGTACTTTTTAGTATTTGTTGTTATAGCGGCAACAGAAATACATCACCTGTGAAAATTTCAACTGCCTAGCTATCACGGTTCGTGAGATACAGCCTGGTGACAGACGGACGGACGGACGGACGGACGGACGGACGGACGGACGGACGGACCGACAGCGGAGTCTTAGTAATAGGGTCCCGTTTTATCCTTTGGGTCCGTACCCAAAGGATAAAACGGGACCCTATTACTAAGACTACCCTAAAAGCAATAAATAAATAAAAAGAACATTAACATTCAATGTTATGCTGGTTGTAACAAGATTTTTAGTGAACTATTGAAATGGACTTTACGTTGATTGAAGAAAACCCGCCCATATAACCATTCCAGTCGCAGAATCACAAAGTGGTAACTAAATGTCAGATGTGTCGTAACAGAGTCCACACAATGTGTCTAGAATTGTTTCGAAACAAAGTGTCGTCGCCGTGTCTACACTTTTCCGTAACAAGGTGTCGACACATTTGTGTGCACTTTGCGTGCGGTTTGCGACTAAATCTGACAGCAAATTTGTGACAGCAAATGTCAATATAAAATACCTCTTGAAAACCAAGGTTTGTCAAACTACTATTAGTGTCTCGTGTGCTCGTAATTCTAGTAAGTCATCATGGGCAATGCAAATGATAATAATCGACCAAAACCATATAAACACCCAACACCCATCAACCTTTTACAGAAAAGTTTTTAAAGAAATGCAATAAGCTACTTTAATAGGTCAGGCAACGAATGCTCCAAAAGTTGTAGAGGGAAATGCTCGGAACACAATTTTTGACTCCGTAACTCGGTTTGACAAGTTAGGAGGTGAACATATCAAAAGTCCCCGGCCGTAGCCCTTGAGCGGGGGGGAGAGAGGGGGCTTTGAAGGTCCCATTTTCCGGTTTTTCGATTATATCTCGGAAACTATGCATCTCAGCGACATGGCCACTTATACAAAATGAAAGTTAATTTAATTTGTTACAAGTTTATTCGGTAAATTTTTTCGATATGTTGAATAGTTTTTGAGATATCCGCTCTTGAAAGTTTATTTAGGGCTCTCAATTTTATCTAGATATATCTATATCAGTGAAGGTGCTAGGCCGTGTTTGGTATCGTTTTCGTATAAATCTGGGGTGCTGAATCCATTTAAGGTATCACATTGACACCATTCCACAAAATAAAAATAAATCTTTTTAGGGTTCCGTACCTCAAAAGGAAAAACGGAACCCTTATAGGATCACTCGTGCGTCTGTATGTATGTCCGTCTGAATACACAAAATAGTTCTTTACCTATAGATGACAGGAAAACCTATTAGAAATGTGCAGTCAAGCGCGAGTCGGACTTAATGTACGGAACCCTTAATACGCGAGTCCGACTCGCACTTGGCCGGTTTTTTTGAAACTCCTCTTGACGCTTAACCGCTGAACCGATTTCGTTGAAATTTGGTATAGAAATAGTTTGCGTCCCGGAACAGGACATAGGATAGATCTTATAACCAAAATCATCTTTTGAAGGTGTGAAAAGTGGCGTGGAAATTTGTACGGGAAATCAATAACCGCTGAACCGATTTATATGAAATTTGGGATGGTCTACATCTTTGATTTAGTTAAAAATGATAAAAAAACATGACTTCAAACCTAAACTTAACCCGTGGAGCGCCCTACTTTCACACGTGTTATAGTAACTCCTATAGGAGTTCCATACTACGGTAATACTGGGGCGCTCCACGGGTTAAACAGTATTAACTTCAAGAAGTCAATTCTGAATTCACCCCTACACCTCATTTCACACATTTAAAGGATGATTTTTGAGATAAGTTATTATGTCCTGTCTCGGAACTCAAAATATATGTGTACCAAATTTAAATTAAAACTGTTCAGCAGTTTAAGCGTGAAGAGGAGTTTAAAAGAAAGTATTTTAATAAGTTTATATGTTTTTACTTCGGAATGGTGTCAATGTGATACCTTAACTAAATTTGGTACTGCGAATTTATACGAAAACGATACCAAACATGGCCTCGTAGCTTTACTGTTGTAGAAGTCAAAATAAAATTGAGAGCCCTAAATTCTTATTACTTGGCCAAACTTGTGTAGAAGGAAAAGGTAAAATAAAAGTCTTCGGCAGGAATATAAGACACAAATATATTTTTTTTTGCGTTACTATTTCAATCATCAAATATAAACATACCTTGATTATATTATTCTAGTGAGATCCTCATAGATAAACAAAAACATTTACTTAAAAAATTACAAGGTCGAAATGTCACGGAACTTGTGAGAGTAATATGTGAAAAATAAAAACTTTTATGACAAAAAAATCTGGACACAATTTAAGAATCACCCAATTGCGTCGAGGAATCATCTGTATTTTTGCTTGTTTCATTACCTCCTCGCTTCTTTTTTGTCCTTTGTATTCTGTAGCAATTTGTTAGATCTGAAAATAAAGATAACTTGCGTCGTCACGGATGTCGATTTATAGGTTTTAGGGAGTGCAGAATTCGCGAAAAAGATGATCATTTTATAATCCAAGATGGCGGCTACGTATTTTGTCATAAAAGTCGTCATGAATATCGTTTTATAGGTTTTAGGAAGTGCCGATTTCGAAAATGATGACCAGTTTGGAATCCAAGATAACTGCCGTGCACTTTGTCATAAAAGTCGTCATGGATATCGTTTTATAGGTTTAAGGGAGTGCAGAATTCGAAAATGATGACCATTTTGGATTCCAAGATGTCTGCCGTGCACTTTGTCATATGACCCGTCATGGATGTTAATTTATAGGTGTTAGGAAGAGTAGAATTCGAAAATGATGACCATGACCAACGTGCACGGCAGACATCTTAGATTCTAAAACGGTCATAATTTTCGAATTCTCCACTCCCTAATACCTATAAATCGAGATCCATGACGACTTTTATGACAAAGTGTACGGTAGACATCTTGGTTTCCAAAATGGTCATCATTTTCGAATTCTGCACACCCTAAAACCTATACATATAGTAGTTCGCCCCGAACTGTGAACTCGCGGTTCGCCAAACAGATCAATTGAATGCAGTGCTACTTAGTCTGAGATGGGCATTTCGTAATTGATTCCTGATTTCACGATTACTTGAAATTACTTTGTAATCTGATTACCGATTCCTAGATTACTTTGTAATCTAACAATACCGAATTACTAAGTACAATTCCATTTGAGAATTCAGGAATAAATTTTTCGAATACTACAATTACTAGTAATAGAAATCAATGTCGCTTCTTCATTAGGTACAGGAATATATATTACTTGATTCCTTTCAGATTACATTTCGTACTACTACATAAGTACTATCAAAAGTACATTTCGATAGTAGATATAGATGTTGTTGACTTACTAGGATGCATCTACCGATAACTTATTTGAAACAGGTGTGCAGATTTCGAAATTGATGACCATGACCAATAAAACGACATCCATGACGACTTTTAACATAGTACATGGCGGCCATCTTGGATTCCAAAATAGTTATTATTTTCGAAATCTGCGCTCCCTAAAACCTATAAAACGACAGCCATGACGACTTTTATGACATACTGCATGGCCGCCATTTGGGATTCCAAAATGGTCATCATTTTCGAAATCTGCGCCCCCTAAAACCTATAAAACGACATCCATGACGACTTTTATGACATAGTGCATGGCCGCCATCTTGGAATCCAAAATAGTCATCATTTTCGAAATCTGCGCCCCCTAAAACCTATAAAACGATATCCATGACGACTTTTATGACATAGTGCATTGCCGCCATTTTGAAATTGAAAATGTTATCATTTTCGAAATCTGCGCCCCCCAAAACCTATAAAACGACACCCATGACGACGTTTATGACATAGTGCATGGCCGCCATTTTGGATGTCAAAATGGTCATCATTTTCTAAACCGGGGCCCCCTAAAACCTATAAAACGACATCCATGACGACTTTTATGACATAGTGCATGGCCGCCATCTTGGAATCTAAAATGGTCATCATTTTCGAAATCTGCGCCCCCTAAAACCTATAAAACGACACCCATGACGACTTTTATGACATAGTCCATGGCCGCCATTTTGGAATCCAAAATGGTTATCATTTTCTAAATCTGCGCCCCCCAAAACCTATAAAACGACACCCATGACGACTTTTATGACATAATGCATGGCCGCCATTTTGGATTTCAAAATGGTCATCATTTTCTAAATCGGGGCCCCCTAAAACCTATAAAACGACATCCATGACGACTTTTATGACATAGTGCATGGCCGCCATCTTGGAATCCAAAATGGTCATCATTTTCGAAATCTGCGCCCCCTAAAACCTATAAAACGACAACCCATGACGACTTTTATGGCATAGTGCATGGCCGCCATTTTGGATTCCAAAATGGTCATCATTTTCAAAATTGGGGCCCCCTAAAACGTATAAAACGACATCCATGACGACTTTTATGACACAGTGCATGGCCGCCATTTCGGATTCCAAAATGGTCATTATTTCCGAAATCGGCACTCCCTAAAACCTATATATCGACACCCATCTCGACTTTTATGACAAAGTGTTTTGCTACCATCTGCATGCAAGACATTTCTATTATTTTTACGTACAAAAATGCCCCCCTGTCAACTTTCAATCGAGATTTAATCGATAATTTATTCGATTAATATTCAGATTAATTCAATTTCAATCTATGTTACGTCGACTAAACTAATCGCGATTAAAATTTAAGAATTAACTTTTTTTATTCCATTAATTAGTCGAATAAACAGTTAATCGATTAATGCCCATCTCTGACCACGGCATTTTTACACTTTGAGAATATCTGAAAACGAATGACCACAAGGAGCCATTTTGCAAATCCAGTAACTTTGTTATTACTTTTGACAGCGCGTGTCATGTGTCAACACAGAGTCGACACAAAGTCGAAACATTGCAACTACTTTGTGACTGCAATATTTTTCAGCCTTAAACCATATTTATACATCATAATTAACAAGTTTCGTAGTATGTAAAGCGTTATTTCTGTTATTTAAGTATAGTATACGCATCGAAGTACTAAAAATGCTTCAAATAATATAGTTATGAACACAGGCACTGAGAAGTAAACAATTTCATTTCCGGCTAAACTAAAACAATGTGGTGGCGCGTTGATTATATTACACTTAGTTTATCAAATCACTCGAGCAGTTTAATTCCCCATAATAATTTAAGTCCTATTGTAATATAAATGCAAACAATATATAATTACGTCTTGTAATCCGTTTTAGAGATGGCGTATTAATGTCACTTATTTTTATTTAAGTATTTTTCCATCTGACAGTTTCCATTTGACAGGAACAAAATGAACGAATGAACGAATGATTTTGGCATAAAGTAGTCACAAACCCGAAACAATGTGTGCACACGGCGACCACACTTTATGTCACTTTGTGTCATGTGTCGACCCTTCCCCATTTCTGGTAACTGTGTCGACACGGCGACGACTCTGCGACTGGAATTGTGACCGAAACAGACGGTGTCGACACAAGATGTGTCAACACCGCGTCGTAACGGCGACTGGAAATGGTTGTATGGGCGGGCTATCAAAATTATTTCAAGATACCTTATGTGTACTTTTTAAACCAATTTGATTATAAGATTTTAGGTGCCTGAAAAACAAGAACTTATTTTTGCCACCACCAAGCTGTTTTTGCTGATCATGAGTCACAAATAAAAAAACTTAAGACTGCCTTTTTTCCTGGTTTGTTATGGTAAATAAGGTAGGAACTTACTTAGTTACAATAATTATAGGTAATGTATTCAAGGATAACCATTGAGTATTACTAAATCAATCAATCAATTACAATTAAACCCACCGGACGAAGCCGACGTTGCGGATTTCATGGGTATTGGGATTTCGTAAAAAAAAATACTATAAAATTTGTATTGTAAACTCAGTACGAGTGCGCCGCGACAGTACCTCGCGCGCGATTTAGTTCACCCGTCTCTATCTATCTTGTTTAAAAGAGATGAGTGGCCTATCTAGCGCGCAAGATCCTGTCGTGACGTCGTGAGGTCGTGACGTACTTGTGCTTTGAGCTAATGACGCTGATATGATTCTTAAAAATAACAAACCAAATATTATCTATTGAAAATAGCTGACGTAAATGATCTTGTAACCTTTTAAAATTGTTTGACAAAAAATACCAATTGTTTTGTTTTCAGGTCAAAGAGCATGTAATAGACTACACATATTGCATTAGAGAAGGTGATGAAAGCAACACAACTTGCGCCACCTATATACAAAACAAGACTTTGTCAGAATGCCAATGTTCAATCTCCTTCAATCTCACCGAGGATTTCAAGGGGGATGTCTATTTCTACTATGGGCTTAGCAACTATTACCAGAATCATCGACGATATGTTAAGTCAAGGTAAACATTTGGAATATAAAGTTGAAGGTTATATGTATTTACATATTGCCTAATTAGTATTTTGGTGATAACAGTTTCCAACTCTTCAAGGATAGCATTTGAAATCGAACATTGAATTTATTTCTCAATTTATATATGTTGTTTTGTTGGAGCGTTTTTCGACTTAAAATACGTGAGTGACCCGTTTTTAATATATTTAATTTACATATGTTGCTAAGCCATTTCCGCAATTAAGAATTTTTAGAAGGACATATGTATATTAAATTTAATTAATTCGCGTATAATCAATTCAGATCTGTGATAATGGATCATTTTATTTAAATACCACACCGCTTTTTTAAATTGGAAGGAGGCTACTTTTTTGGAGAAAATTCATTCCGTTACCATAAAACAGAGGTCCCCAAACTTTTTTTCCTGAGGGCCATATTGCGCCTCGGAAACTTTCGCGTGGGCCGCCGTCGGTTTTTGCGTTGGGGGAGGGTGTCTGGTTGCTGCTGTTAGGAACAGTTCCACTCTCAATGAATGCTGAACCCCGCGGGCCGGATTGGAACGCGTCGCGGGCCGGATTTGGCGTGCATATGAACATGTTGTAATGTTGCAGAGACGACAACCAGCTGCTGGGCCGGCTGTCGCTGACGCCCTCGTCGGACTGCGAGCCCTTCGCGTACGTCACCCAAGATCCCAACACGCCCAACGCCAGGAAGATACCCGTGGCGCCTTGTGGGGCTATAGCAAACTCCTTGTTCAACGGTAACTATTATAAATCTTATATTTATTAAATTGTACAACGGGCCTTAATCGCGTATTTAAGTTTTAATATTTAACTCCGACGTTTCGAGGACGGCATTGACCACGGGGACAATGCCGCTCTTAAACAATTAAGCGCCAATAAACAATTTAATAATGTAAAAATCGTGAAAGTTTAAATCAGTGAATCTTAGTTTTATAAAAAAAACTCATCTGCATAGTTGAGCAAGTTATCTTAATTTGTTGAACACATAGTTCTACAGAATAGATAATACCGAGTACTACGTAGGTATATAACATTACGTGTAATATAGCGTCAACGTGTAGACGGCAGCTAAAAACTGACAGCCAATGGATCCGGCACGAGCGTTACATGTTATGCTCGTAGTACCGTCCATAACGCAGAACTCGTGATACATTACATGTTCCATCCGTATGGACCCGGCTTAATGCATTATCGCCTATGACCTGGCGGCCTAGCCAAGGTGACGATCGCTTGCGCTTCGCTATCGAATCCATTTGTCTCTCTCTATCACTCTTCCATATTAGTGTGACAGTGACAGTTGCGTTTCGTTCGCTACGTAGCGTTAGCGATTGGCATGTTGTCTACGGGGCCAGTTCTCTTTCGCACACTATTCTGTGCCTTAATGATTGACTGCTCGGAGCAGTCAAGGGCTGTGCCGAGCGCGCCCGAACCATTGAGTAGAATACCTTTGACAGTACAACTTAATTACGAGGACAAAGCGTGTACAGTTCGGCTTGCGTGCCCTTGTACCTGTACCGTCTTTACCATAAGGGCACACGGGGCCCGTGCCCAGGGCCCCCATCCTCAGGGGGCCCCGAAGGACAAACAGTAACATTTGATTACCCATAATAAATAGAAGATCATAGAAGAAAAATGTTAGTTTAATTCGCTTTCTTTACTTTCTAAAAGAGCTCCAAATTCTTATGTGCCCAAGGGCCCTAGCATAGTTTAAGACGGCCCTGCCTTATACCTGTCATTCACATTCACACGCGAACCCACATGTGTATGACGAAATTTGCTAATGAATATTCAAACGTTTATCTAGAATCGTGGTTTTACAAGTGGCGTCGGTTTTTACGATCAAACCGGTCGAATACCTTATACCTTCGCGTAAATTCACAGACATTATAGAATAGAATAATTTATTTCAGTATAAGTACACAGTTATACAATACATACACAGAAAGGAAGAAAAAAAATCGGGCAAGTGCGAGTCGGACTCGCGCACGAAGGGTTCCGTACCATATAAAAAAAAATCAAAAAAATAACGGTCGCCCATCCAAGTACTGACCACTCCCGACGTTGCTTAACTTTGGTCAAAAATCACGTTTGTTGTATGGGAGCCCCATTTAAATCTTTATTTTATTCTGTTTTTAGTATTTGTTGTTATAGCGGCAACAGAAATACATCATCTGTGAAAATTTCAACTGTCTAGCTATCACGGTTCGTGAGATACAGCCTGGTGACAGACGGACGGACGGACGGACGGACAGCGAAGTCTTAGTAATAGGGTCCCGTTTTACCCTTTGGGTACGGAACCCTAAAAAAGACTTACTAACTTGTACACTGTAACTACACTGGAAAAGGTGAACACTCAACATTCATGCGACCAGCATACGATATTGCCATGTTCTAGGACTTGGTCAAGGGTTCGTGGGTATATTTTACGTTTAATTAGTGTTTATGTCTAACCAGCCAGGCTAGCACATGATTGGCGCGACAGTATCTCGCGGCGAGATAGACTACCCGTCCTTCTTTTGTTGACATAGTTAGAAAAAGACGGGTAGTCTATCTCGCCGCGAGATACTGTCGCGCCAATCATGTGCTTGGCCTACAGGGGTGCGAACCTCCTGACTTCGGCCAAACTCGGCTCCGCTCAGCTCAGCATTGCTCCGAGCAATTATTAGGGCTCATTTAGATGGTACGAGAACTCGCATGCGAGTTTCATTACATTGCGGTATTGGATCGATCGGCTGAAATGGATGTCACCTCAATAGTCGGCAATGTAACTAAAATCGCATGCGAGTTCGCGCGCCGTTTAAATCAGTCCTTAGGGTTGACACAACTTGACGTCCCTTTGCGTGCACGACCACAGATAAGATAATGGCTTGAATTTTGACAACCCTAAATAGCCGAAAGGGATAGTGCCATAAATTAGAAAGGGATAGCATGATTCGACCCTGAGTCGCTGTCAAACTTTGGTTTTGTAGGAAGTTTCCTTTCTTTACGGCAGTACTATTATTTATTCTGTGGTCTAACTATATGTAACCCAATTGTTTATAAAATATTTGTATAATTTAGTACAATGATAATTTTCGTTTAATGTTGGATAGACACGCTGACGGTGTGGTCGGAGGACCTGGGCCGGACCGTGCCCGTGAGCCGCACCGGCATCGCGTGGGACTCCGACAAGACCATCAAGTTCCGCAACCCGGCCGGGGACCTCAGGACTGGTGAGATTCTTCTCAACATTTTTATTTATACGATTTGTTTGTTATTAGATATTATACCACGGTGTAAAAAGTAACAGTAGACCGACGCCTTTGATGTTTGCGCAAATGCCGACACCGCACAAGAACACAGACTTTTACACAACTGCCCAAGACTTACACTTGACTATAAGGCACGTTAGCTGTGTAAGTAGTATCGAGCTACTAACAATGGCGATGTATGCAGCTCGGGTGCGCGCGACGCACCCCTCACCACGCACTCTAGACGACCGTCTAGCTTTCTAGACGGCTTCGTCGAATGAATGCAATTCAATGCATTGTTTTATAGACTGTGATTATACGATTGTAGTATTTCTACGTGAATTCTTAAAGATTAAAGTATGGCGATCCTTGCGGTTCGCGTACATATCTCATTACATAAATCCCAGATTTGAGATTAACTCTAGAATAGCCCCGAGTGACTAAAAAAGCGAATGATACGCAGATTTGAATAATGTTATTAATATTTGTTTCGTAAGTAAGTAACACTTTATTGTACGGAAGAGAGGAATAAAGGTACATCAGAAAGAACATAAATATAGTACAAGGGCGAACTTATCCCTAAGAGGGATATAATAAGGTTGGTTGGTATTCCAATATCTTGGTCCAATGTGCATCGCGTCTCACTCTCTCACTATGCCAAATGTGGGATGTATATACACATTGGACAAAGAAATTTAACAGGTGGAATATCTCCTTAATCAACAATTGTAATTACAGCGTTTGCCAACTTCAGCAAGCCGGCTAACTGGGCCAAGAACATCTGGGAGTTGGATTTGGAAGACGACAACAACAACGGTTTCCAGGTGCGTATGTTTCGCGACGAAGTCGAGCATACATCGACATCTGATCAGCCTTAACCCTTTATAACTTTATAAGGCATAAGGGTTACAGGAATTATGCAAAATTTAACCCTATCACTTTGTAATAAAGTTTAAAATCAGGTAGGAAATATATTCCCTCTGCCTTGTAAAGGTAAGCCTTGTAATAAGTTGCAATTATGAAAGAGTCATTTTTTTTTGTGAGTTTGCACGTTGGTCTCATAAAAAAAATATTTTATGATATATACGAGTATGTTTACCTCGTAAAATGTGACTAAGTGTAAGGCCTGAGTGGACGCTCGAGTTGAGCATGCAGCGGGGCGGGGCGTGCGGCGTGCATGTTAAACAAATGCAAACGTATAGGAGCGGCCTTAGTGCACGCTGCTCAAATTACTTGTGAGCCCGACGCCACGCTGCACGCCCCGCCGAACGCTCCGCTTCGAGCGTCCACTCAGGCCTTACACTTAGTGTTGTAAAAACACCTGTATTGAATTGAATATTGAATCTAACGCTTGGAAAGCCTTTACAATCTCAATTGAATCACAGATTCAAGCAGTCAGATTTCGATAACTATCTTTTTATTTTTAACATATCTCCTATAGTTTAGTTATGTTTCCTTCTAAATCTAAATACAAATGAAATTACTTTTTATGAAAATATTTTAATTTGAGTTTGTTCAGACACACTACTATTCTATTTATTTCGGATTATTTTTCTTTTAGAACTATTCATCATGTATTTTTAAGATTTTCTGATGTATACTGTTTTGAATGAGTCCTGCCTAGTTTCTTGTGCCGTAATCTACTCAGGGCAGAGATTTTTTTTTAAATGATATAGTTTAACATAAAATGAGTAGTTTTCTAAAAGCTGTATTAATAATCTTGTTAAAAGCTAAAATGAACTGTGAAACTGAAACATTAAGGTCCTTTTCAGAACGAGGACCTAATCGTGTGGATGCGTACAGCCGCTCTGCCGACGTTCCGCAAGCTGTACCGGCGCGTCAAGCACGACGAGCAGGGCTTCGCCACCGGCCTCGTCAAGGGACTCTATACTGTCAAAATCGATTACAGTGAGTTTCAACCTTATTACAGCGACTTAAGGTCCTAAATGTGGACAAACTACCGGCGCGACAAGAAACTATACTCTCAAAGTCGAATATAGTGTGTTTCAACCTTATTACATCTAATCGGTCAAGCACGACCGGCCTCGTCAAGAGACTTTATACTCTATACTCTCAAAGTCGAATATAGTGAGTTTCAACCTTATTACAGGCACTTAAGGTCCTAAATGTGGACAAACTACCGGCGCGACAAGAAAATATACTCTCAAAGTCGAATATAGTGAGTTTCAACCTTATTACATCTAATCGGTCAAGCACGACCGGCCTCGTCAAGAGACTTTATACTCTATACTCTCAAAGTCGAATATAGTGAGTTTCAACCTTATTACAGCCACTTAAGGTCCTAAATGTGGACAAACTACCGGCGCGACAAGAAACTATACTCTCAAAGTCTTGGAGCAACACCGGCTTCCGACACATCGGAAGGGAGGGCCCCAAGCGATATCTTAACGTACAAATCTTTCTGCCATTTTTTGCGGGGGGAAAAGTGCACACAGTCGCCCTTCTCACACACTTACATACAAAATCCAATCTGTAATGACGACATAAATACATAGAAAATGACACACGTCAAAGACAAATCTTGCAAACCTTGATCTCTTTTTGTGTACGGACGAGTCACAAGTGTCACAACACGCACACTTACACATTTTCGTCGAAGAATGTTATTGTATTCTGAGAGATGAGAAGTCGGATTTGTCGCTCGACCGATCCGCAATTTGTACTGTAGTGTAGTAAATAAAGGTAGTGGACCCCGCAGTAATTCCTCAGCCAGAAAAAACTTTACTGTATGATAAAGTATCAATAAATAAAAAGTATTGTATACATTTCCAAAGAATAATAATAATAGAATTAAAGTAAATACCTAAAGTCTTAAATCGTTAATATCTTTTTACGGAAAAATGCTCCGCTCAAACTTTCTTCACCAGACATATTCATGTAACGTATTGCAACAATATATGAAATATAAAAAAAATATCCCAGCAGAAATACCAGTATTAATAAAATAAATTTTTTTGGCGTGTCCTTGGACCGGAAAATTGCTGTCTAATTTTTTTACTGGAATGCCATTTTATTGCCGTTTTATACCTACAAAATGAAATTCTAAAAATTTTCCACTCTCAGTTTTTAATAGTTCTATAACAGTGTTGGGCATTCAAGAATAAAATCATTATTTGAATAAGAATTCGTAGGAACAAAATCATCTCGATTTTATTCCCGTCAAAAATCTTCAAATAATTTTGGTCGGGAATAATTCGTATGAGAAAAAATTGAATGAGAATAACTTATTCTTAATCAAATAAATATAATCATGATTTTTAATCGAAATAATATTCCACGAATAAAAATGTAGTCCGGGTACCGTATAGGTACTAATTACGTATAGTTAGGTAGATGTAATAGTAGTTAGTCTCTTGTCTAATTTATACCTATTTTATGGAATAAAATCTTACAAATTGACTGTCGCATAACGCATAGTTTCAGTAACCGTATTATTTTTAATTTACTAACCAAATCATTAGGTTCAATTTAGCTGGTCTAAGCGCTTTGTCTCTATCACTCTTACATATTAGTGCGATAGAGAGACGGAGGTAGCGTTACGTTGACGTAGCGCAAACGATTGGCATATTGGCTACGAACCCAAGGTGCCTAGCCAAGATGACAATTTTTGTTTTTATTTTAATAACCAAATCATTAGGTAAATTTAGTTGTTCTGGAGGCCTAGCCAATATGCCAATCGCTTGCGCTCCAACAACGAAGCGCTTTCTGTCTCTATCACTCTTACATATTAGTGCGATAGAGAGACAAAGATAGCGTTTCGTTGTCGTAGCGCAAACGTTTGGCATGTTGGCTACGCTCCCAATGTGCCTAGCCAAGATGCCAATTTTGTTTTTATTTTAATAACCGAATCATTAGGTAAATTAAGCCGTTCTGGGGGCCTAGCCAACATGCCAACCGCTTGCGCTCCACCAACGAAGCGCTTTCTGTCTCTATCACTCTTACATATTAGTGCGATAGAGAGACAAAGATAGCGTTTCGTTGTCGTAGCGCAAACTTTTGGCGTGTTGGCTACGCTCCCAATGTGCCTAGCCAAGATGCCAATTTTTGTTTTTATTTTTATAACCAAATCATTAGGTAAATTAAGCTGTTCTGGGGGCCTAGCCAACATGCCAATCGCTTGGGCTCCAACAACGAAGCTCTTTCTTTCTCTATCACTTTTACATATTAGTGCGTTTCGTTGTCGTAGCGCGAACGTTTGGCATGTTGGCTACGCTCCCAATGTGCCTAGCCAATATGCCAATTTTTGATTTTATTTTAATAACCGAATCATTAGGTAAATTTAGCTGTTCTGGGGGCCTAGCCAACATGCCAACCGTTTGCGCTCCACCAACGAAGCGCTTTCTGTCTCTATCACTCTTTCATATTAGTGCGATAAAGAGACAGAAATAACGTTTCGTTGTCGTAGCGCAAACGTTTGGCGTGTTGGCTACGCTCCCAATGTGCCTAGCCATGACGCCAATTTTTGTTTTTATTTTTATAACCAAATCATTAGGTAAATTTTGCTGTTCTGGGGGCCTAGCCAACATGCCAAACGCTTGGGCTCCAACAACGAAGCGCTTTCTTTCTCTATCACTCTTACATATTAGTACGATAGAGTGACAAAGATAGCGTTTCATTGTCGTAGCGCGAACGTTTGGCATGTTGGCTACGCTCCCAATGTGCCTAGCCAAGATGCCAATTTTTGTTTTTATTTTAATAACCAAATCATTAGGTAAATTTAGCTGTTCTGGGGGCCTAGCCAACATGCCAATCGCTTGCGCTCCAACAACAAAGCGCTTATTTATTAGTGCGATAGAGAGACAGAAAGAACGCTTCGTTGTCGGAGCGCAAACGATTGGCATAATGGCTAGGCCCCCAGAACAGCTAAATTGTAACCAAACATTTGGTTATTAAATTAAAAACAAAAATTTTCATCTTGGCTAGGCACATTGGGAGCGTAATATCCAACATGCCAAACGTTTGCGCTACGACAACGAAACGCTATCTTTGTCTCTCTATCGCACTAAGGGGCTATTCATAAATTACGTCATTTCAAATTAGGGGGGGGGGGGGTCTGGACATCGGATGATGGTAGCATGACGTATGAGGAAACATTCGAAGCATGATTTTTGGATGATTTTAGGGGGGTTGGGGGGGGTCGAAAATCGTCAAAAATCGATGACGTAATTTATGGACAGCCCCTAATATGTAAGAGTGATAGAGACAGAAAGTGCTTCGTTGTTGAAGCGCAAGCGATTGGCATATTGGCTAGGCCCCCTGAACAGCTAAATTGTACCCAGAGATTTGGTTATCAAATTAAAAACAAAAATTGTCATCTAGGCTAGGCACCTTGGGTGCGTAGCCAATATGCCAATCGTTTGCGCTACGACAACGAAACGCTATCTCTGTCTCTCTATCGCACTAATATGTAAGAGTGATAGAGACAGAAAGCGCTAAAAACAGCTAAATTGTCCTAATGACTTGGTTATTAAATTAAAAACAAAAATTGGCATCTTGGCTAGGCACATTGGGAGCGTAGCCAACATGCCAAACGTTCGCGCTACGACAACGAAACGCTATCTTTGTCTCTCTATCGCACTAATATGTAAGAGTGATAGAGAAAGAAAGCGCTAAAAACAGCTAAATTGTCCTAATGATTTGGTTATTAAATTAAAAACAAAAATTGGCATCTTGGCTAGGCACATTGGGAGCGTAGCCAACATGCCAAACGTTCGCGCTACGACAACGAAACGCTATCTTTGTCTCTCTATCGCACTAATATGTAAGAGTGATAGAGAAAGAAAGCGCTTCGTTGTTGGAGCCCAAGCGATTGGCATATTGGCTAGGCCCCCCAGAACAGCTTAATTTACCTAATGATTTGGTTATAAGAATAAAAACAAAAATTGGCATCTTGGCTAGGCGCATTGGGAGCGTAGCCAACACGCCAAACGTTTGCGCTGCGACAACGAAATGCTATCTTTGTCTCTCTATCGCACTAATATGTAAGAGTGATAGAGACAGAAAGCGCTTCGTTGTTGGAGCGCAAGCGATTGGCATGTTGGCTAGGCCCCCAGAACAGCTAAATTTACCTAATGATTCGGTTATTAAAATAAAAACAAAAATTGGCATCTTGGCTAGGCACATTGGGAGCGTAGCCAACATGCCAAACGTTTGCGCTACGACAACGAAACGCTATCTGTCTCTCTATCGCACTAATATGTAAGAGTGATAGAGAGAGACCATGCGCAACTCTACGGAGGGTCAACGTTTGGTATGTTGGCTAAGCACCCTGATCGGATGATAGAACTAGATAGTGTATAGCGGAACTCTTCAATGTGTACTATACCTAAACTATAGTAACAATTATCAAATCAATCCGACTTTTAAATAGAAGGGTGAAAATCAACTTACAAAATATAACCGATTGTACTACAAAAATTAACTTAATTCTAAATAACATTTTAATTGAATAAAACCTTAGTTAGAATAGGCCCACTTCTAGAATAATTATTCTGTTTTTTATTCCGCATTTAAAATAAGAGTCACATGATTTATTCACCTTAATTTAATTCTAAAATAACTAGTGCAAGAATAATTCTAATTCAAATCGATTTGAATAAGAATAAAATTTCTGTTTTTATTCTTATTCTTATTCAAGTTAATTTTTGCCCAACTCTGTTCTATAATACATACATTTCGATACGCATTTTATTTTTGGATTTTTTTACCCACTGCGCCAAATTATATTCTAAGATCATATAAGAAGAAAAAAATAACAGAGCAATTTTCCGATGAAAATGAGCGTCAAAAAAAGGAAGTATCATAAATAAATATTCTCATGTTTGACAAAACTTTTAGATTTTTTTCTAGTATCACATACTGATACAAATAACTTATTTTGTAAAATAATTATGGACTGAGGAATTACTCGGTTCAATATATAATCAGATTTGTGTTTTTACCTAACTTAGGAGTGCTTTTTTTTTGGATATTTATAATGTTAGTCTCGGCTCAGACTATACAATACCCAAGCTAAATTTCATCGAATGAGAAATTAATGCATGGGTCTCCATACAACAACTTGCTTCATTTACTACACTACTGGGCGAGTAAAATCCATAAATCCAACAATTACATGAGAGTAAAATATAATAATTGTGTTTAAATGTAATTAAACGTATGATATGTAAAAAAAATATTACATGTGAAATGTAACACCTTCTTTTTGTAAATTTGATGTCCCCGACCTCTTTTTACGATAAAAATACCGAGCAATTAGGCATTTTTTCTGCTGCTGTGTTCACGCCCGCGTCTGGACTCGGTCTAGTGAAAAATCCGAGCGCAACTAGTTTTATTACCCGCGCTAGATCAGTTGATCTTGTACCTAGGCAGAGGGGAAATAGTGCGAATGCCGCCTCCCTTCCGTGTTGCTCGAAGCTCAAAGTCGAATATAGTGAGTTTCAACCTTATTACATCGACATAAGGTCCTAAATGTGGACAAACTACCGGCGCGTCAAGAAACTATACTCTCAAAGTCGAATATAGTGAGTTTCAACCTTATGACATCGACTTATGGTCCTAATCGGTCAAGCACGACGAGTAGAGCTTCGCCACCGGCCTCGTCAAGGGGCTCTATACTCTCAAAGTCGAGTATCAACCTTATAACGTAGACTCAAGGGCCTAATTGAAAAGAGAAAGGTAAGTGGATGATACTCACAGCATGACAGCACGTCCTATCAATAGTTCAAATTTACAGTAATCTGTTCGTCAACCTCAGCCTAAAGTCTTTGTGCTAATTATGTGTGTTTTGTTTTTTCCTGTTTTAGGTTTTTTTGTACAATAAAGTGTTTTTCTAGGTACTACTAAAGTGAAAGGAATGTGAACCTTCTTTACAAAAGTTATCTTGCGGCTTGTAAAAGGCGGTCCTTTGCGGCGCTGTTGAATTGTTGATTGTAACAACTGTATCACATATTCAAGATTCTTTGGCTATAAGGCGAAGACCCCACGAAGCGGTGTGGCGTGGCACCACCCGGCTTCGGCTTGAAATATTGTATCATGATGTATGTAATCTGCCTAGACCGCACACACGCTTCGTGGGTTCTTCGTCTTAGACACGCCTGCCCCCATTCGCTTAATGTGAATTGTGAATATGTAGTACACAACAGATTATCGACACTACCTTGTAACACATGTAGCCGTTTCTCGCAGGATACCCGGTGATCGAGTTCGACGGGACTAAGTCGTTCGTGATCTCGACGACGTCACTACTCGGCGGCAAGAACCCGTTCCTGGGCGTGGCCTACATCGTGGTGGGCACGCTGTGCCTGCTGCTGGGGATCGTGCTGCTCGTCATACACGTGCGGTGCTCCAAGAGGTAACTACTGACCTATAGTGAACCTTACGTCTTTGAGATAAGATCTAATGTTGCTCGGCGGCGAGAACATGTTCCTGGGCGGGGTACCTAATGATTCTCCGAGAAACTTTTAGCAGATTATCGATTCGCCGACAACGATTCGCCGAACATCGTTTCGCAGAGTCATTTATTTGTAAATGTAACTTTTGGTCGACTAACGTTACGTAGACTCTTGGTTCACATACCGTTCAGTTCGCTTCTGTGTAAATTAGCAGAACTATTACTGGACGATTTCCATTTGGCAGAGTAATCGTTTCGTTTAAACAATGTTTAGTCGAATAACGTTTCACATTTTACATATAAGTCGTTATTTTCGAAACAAAAACTTTTTGCAAAAATAAAGAAAACCCACATCCAAAAGCATGAAATAAAATATTATCCTTTTTTAAGTAAATGATGATTTATAAAAAATATTAAAATGATTATATTTATATGTTTTTTTTTAATGTATCCTCTTCCTCTTGTTAGTTGACTACCTAAGAATCACATACTTACATCCTGCTGCCGTTCGTTTCACAAAAAAACTAGTACCGGTATAGAATACCGTGATTCCTTCTGGTTTGGGTTTTAATCAATTTTTAACCTAAATATGAACAAAAGCATAAGTAGGTAGGTATATTGTATCTATGCAACATAGATTTTAATTTTATGGTCATTTATGTAACTACGTGAAAATAAGTAGATAATTAAATGTATCTAAAACCATGTTTATGAGACTCAAACTAAAAGTTGTTGTGTAGGTTAGTCATGTCCTATAATTTTTTTTTTATATAGTCTAGTCATAAATAAGAGAGAAGTTCTGCTAGTCAATATAAATGCCAAATGAACATTCGACCTATTGTGTTTCCACCAATGGTTTCTCGGGTAATTATGACAGTTTACTAAATGATTATTATACGAATAGTAAATATGCGTATCAATGTTCTGCTTATTGACTACTCTCGCAAAAGACTATTATGCGTAATGAGATTCGGCGAATCGTTACTCTGCCAAACAACCCGTCTGCGAATCGTTGTCGGCGAAACAAAAATCGGCGTATTTTTTTTCGGAATATCAATAGGGCACCTCCTGGGCGTGGCCTACATCGTGGTGGGCACGCTGTGCCTGCTGCTGGGGATCGAGCTGCTCGTCATACACGTGCGGTGCTCCAAGAGGTAACAACTGAGCAATAGTGAACCTTACATCTTTGAGATAAGGTCTAATGCTGCTCGGCGGTGAGAACCCGTTCCTGGGCGTGGCCTACATCGTGGAGGGCACGCTGTGCCTGCTGCTGGGGATCGTGCTGCTCGTCATACACGGGCGGTGATCCAAGAGGTAACTACTGAGCAATAGTGAACCTTACATCTTTGAGATAAGGTCTAATGCTGCTCGGCGGTGAGAACCCGTTCCTGGGCGTGGCCTACATCGTGGAGGGCACGCTGTGCCTGCTGCTGGGGATCGTGCTGCTCGTCATACACGGGCGGTGCTCCAAGAGGTAACTACTGAGCAATAGTGAACCGTATGCCTCTGAGATAAGGTGTAATGCTGCTCGGCGGCGAGAACCCGTTCCTGGGCGTGGCCTACATCGTGGTGGGCACGCTGTGCCTGCTGCTGGGGATCGTGCTGCTCGTCATACACGTGCGGTGCTCCAAGAGGTAACTACTGAGCAATAGTGAACCTTACGTCTTTGAGATAAGGGGCTATTCATAAATTACGTCATTTCAAATTAGGGGGGGGGGGGGGGGTCTGGATATCGGATGACGGTAGCACGACGTAGGAGGAAACGGGGTCATTCGAAGCATGATTTTTGGATGATTTTAGGGGGGGGGGGGTCCAAAATTGTCAAAAATCGATGACGTAATTTATGGACAGCCCCTAAGGTTTAATGCTGCTCGGCGGGGAGAACCCGTTCCTGGGCGTGGCCTACATCGTGGTGGGCACGCTGTGCCTGCTGCTGGGGATCGTGCTGCTCGTCATACACGTGCGGTGCTCCAAGAGGTAACAACTGAGCAATAGTGAACCTTACATCTTTGAGATAAGGTCTAATGCTGCTCGGCGGTGAGAACCCGTTCCTGGGCGTGGCCTACATCGTGGAGGGCACGCTGTGCCTGCTGCTGGGGATCGTGCTGCTCGTCATACACGGGCGGTGATCCAAGAGGTAACTACTGAGCAATAGTGAACCTTACATCTTTGAGATAAGGGCTAATGCTGCTCGGCGGTGAGAACCCGTTCCTGGGCGTGGCCTACATCGTGGAGGGCACGCTGTGCCTGCTGCTGGGGATCGTGCTGCTCGTCATACACGGGCGGTGCTCCAAGAGGTAACTACTGAGCAATAGTGAACCGTATGCCTCTGAGATAAGGTGTAATGCTGCTCGGCGGCGAGAACCCGTTCCTGGGCGTGGCCTACATCGTGGTGGGCACGCTGTGCCTGCTGCTGGGGATCGTGCTGCTCGTCATACACGTGCGGTGCTCCAAGAGGTAACTACTGAGCAATAGTGAACCTTACGTCTTTGAGATAAGGGGCTATTCATAAATTACGTCATTTCAAATTAGGGGGGGGGGGTCTGGACATCGGATGACGGTAGCACGACGTAGGAGGAAATGGGGTCATTCGAAGCATGATTTTTGGATGATTTTAGGGGGGGGGGGTCCAAAATTGTCAAAAATCTATGACGTAATTTATGGACAGCCCCTAAGGTTTAATGCTGCTCGGCGGCGAGAACCCGTTCCTGGGCGTGGCCTACATCGTGGTGGGCACGCTGTGCCTGCTGCTGGGGATCGTGCTGCTCGTCATACACGTGCGGTGCTCCAAGAGGTAACAACTGAACACATAATAAAGTATAAATATACAGGATGACTCACGCTACACCGGCCGGAGCTTCCGGCGCTTCGGTTTCTATGGAAAGCACCTCGTGATCACCGATAGAAAATGACATGTTGGACGCCCCGGCCCGGGCTCGACCCGGTCTAGCGTAAGTATAGAAACAAGTAGATAGGTGGGAGTTCCACCCACGTAAAGCGTAAGAGATGAAGAATGAAAGAAAGAATAGTATGAAGCATGTAGCGACTAGGCTAGGAGGCCGTTAATTTGTCATGATGTGGACTAAAAACCGTTAACCTTTTGAAATCCTGTAGCTCCCTAGATTTAATCAAAATCTTATACCTTTAAACGAGCAATTCTTGTATATATTTCGGGGATCTCGGAAACGGCTCTAACGATTTCGATGAAATTTGCTATATGGGGGTTTTAGGGGGCGAAAAATCGATCTACCCAGGTCTTATCTCTGGGAACGCGTATTAAACTCAAAAGTTTTTATGTTTTCCGAGCAAAGCACGGTCTCCCAGAATCAGATATTTCCAGTTTATACTACAAAATAAACTTATATTGAAATTTCGGTTTTAAAACTATTTTTTTTTCTTGTGATGCAATATCGCACATCAGTATTATATAATCCACTTATCCCTTATACCTTCTAACCCCTTAACATTCTAACCCTGTGTAATTCTGCTTATAACCTTTCCTACTCCAGCATCATAGGTCCTCCTCCCGATTCCTTGCTCCTTGAAGTCACCGACAGCCAACCGGCAGTGTAAGTTTTATACACACAACTAGCCATACATGGGCGTACCCAGCATTTTTTAAACTTTTTAAAGGGTGGGGCAGAAGTAGGGTTACGTGCCTTGTTCATAAAAATTTTTAGCTTCTCGTCAGACCACAGACCAGGGTGGGGCAACTGCCCCACCTTGCCCCACCGTGGGTACGCCTATGGAGCCATAGTAAAAGAAAAAAGTGATTGTAATAAAGAGGTAACGCCTAAGAAAAACCGTGCCACCTGCAGATGTAGCGCATAATTGTTTTCCGTCATATTTTCACGGAAACGTTCGTATTTGTCACTACTTCAGTCAACCTCAGTATTTTTTGTATCGAGACTGATTGAAATAGCAAGACACGTTCGTAAGTTTCCGTGAAAATGCGATGGATAATGATTATACACTGCTTCTGTTGTTTGATAGCGGAAACAGATGGCGCTGTACTGTGCTGTATATTATATGGTCACTTTATTGTCAAACGTACATTTTTGATCACCGGAGTTACCGTATAATCAAAGAGAATAGATAGTATAGAGGGTTACTGTCATAGTAAATATTATAGTCACAGTAAATTTACTGCCATCTATCGACATCCCATTAAAACTAAAATGTATAAAAATATCAAAAATGTATATAAATATGGATAAATGATTTTCTTATATTTATTTATTATTTTTATATGACTTTGACCCGTGTTCTTTCACTGATATGTGTTAAAATTGTTAAATATCAAACGGTGTCGTCAACGCCATCTAGCCGAGTATAGGCCAAAGGTGTGGCGCCATCTATTCGAGAATGACTTTTCCATGATTTCTGAGGCACGTTTTTTCCTTAGACTTTACCTATCTTATACGGAGTTACATATATCTTTGGTATAATGTACTGAGCTTTACAGCGCCATCTCGTGTAGTTGTCAAATTCGAAGCACGAAGTTGTCATACTTAACTCATTTAGTACAAACAGCAACACTCCTAACTGTATCGGTGGACCTTATTACAAAAAGCATAAGGTCCACCGATGGATAGTTAACAGTGTGGGTGATGGTACAATCAATAAATATTTGGTAATAGCAAAGAGAATAGATAGTATAGAGGGGTCCTGTCATTGTCAATTTTGTAGTCACGGTACATTTACTGCCATCTATCGACACACGATTAAAATTTAAAATAAAATTGAAAATGTATAAAATAATCAAAATATGTTTACGGATAAATGATTCTTATTTTTTATTGTTCCATACTGACCCATGTTCTTTCACTGATATGTGTTAAAATTGTTAAATACCAAACGGTGTCGTTAACGCCATCTAGCCGAGAATAGGCCAAAGGTAATGGCGCCATCTATTCGAGAATGACTTTTCCTTGGCCGTCCGAGGCACGTTTTTTTCTTAGACTTTATTTATCTTATACGGAGTTATATATATCTCTGGTAATAGCAAAGACATATGTAACTTCGTATAAGACGAATAAAGTCTAAGGAAAAAACGTGCCTCGGAATTCAAGTAAAAGTCATTCTCGAATAGATGGCGCACACACCTTTAGCCTATCCTCGGCTAGATGGCGTGACGACACCGTTTCATATTTAACAATTTTAACACATAGATATCAGTCAATGAACATGGATCAAAATGATATAAAAATAATAAAATCATTTATCCATATATATAAATTTTTTGATAACTTTATACGTTTTCATTTTGAGTTTTAGTCGTGTGTCGATAGATGGCAGTAAATTTACTGTGACTACAAAATTTACAATGACAGGACCCCTCTATACTATCTATTCTTTTTGGTAATAGGAAGTCTGTCGCTGTAGTCTCTATTTTGAAGCGTAGCTACACTATTTAGCGCCACTTTGCACCATCCCTCTAACTCGGCGTTAACCGGTTAAACCGTTAACCCAGTGTCATATTGTACTAACCGGTTTAACCGGTTAACCCCGGGTTAGTGAATGATGCAAATGACCCTTAGTATAGTTGGTATTGGTACCCTAAGAAGACAGAAGAAAATAAACACTACGAAGATGATTGTTGTCATCATAATTGACATTAAATTGCACATCTAGGCAATGACACTAATGACATTCGACTGGTAGAGAATGCCTTATGAAATTAAGTTCGCGCGTCGTACATTGATACCTCGCCTTCTATGGTTTGATTATTGCATAAGCTTCATATATGTAACGATGTTTTTATTTTCAGCACCACCGAGATGATCAACGTGAACCCGCGAACGCCATACTCCTAAACGGTGTCACAGGTAACGCTAGAATCAATCCGTCTCTATCTACCAAGTGGTGCCAGAATGGGACGAATAATATCTTTATCATCATCATAGGCCTAGGTCTAATAGAAATTGTCAGGCCGGTGGACGATATCAGTAACAAAAAAAGTGTAGACATTAAAATATCCTTATTTTTTTTGGATGACAGTGCTAATTAATAAAAACCGGCCTGTGGGGTTCCGTAGTTGCCCGTCCGTCACAAAAGACAAAGTTTTAAGGCAAATTCCTGGTTGAATACGGAACCCTAATAAATATAGACGGTCAAACAAGTTTGTTAGTAAAAATGGCGCGAAATCAAAATGGGGCGATAACCTACCGCGTCTGCAATTTTTAAAATTTGCCTCTCTTTTCTACTGACGGAAATGGCTTGACAGAGTATAATTAGTCTGTTTTTTAGAATTTTGCTACTGATATGGTTGCCTAGTCCACTTTAGAGTGCAAAACAACGTAACACCAATCAACGCAACGATGCCTTTTCTAAAACTACTTAACTGTACTACCAAAGAGTAAATTAAAAAGTTGCGTAAAATAGACTCGCTAGATTGCCCCAAACTCGTGTATGAATGTTTGAAAGTTGCTACTATTTTTTACATTTAATGGCAAAGTACTCTTGTTACCTTTCGCTCTCTGGTCCTTGAAACTTAAAAAAAAATATTGTCAAGTAGAAGTTTTTTTCATTAACTTTATATACTAAAAAGTCGCACGTCCACGGTTTATTTTGATGAAATTCTTAAAATGGTTTTGTATTAAACGTTGTAATAAAGAAACAAAATACCTAGTTATATTTTTTTAGAGACCACGTATGAATCCGATTTGCATTTTACTTGCAGTCTCTGAAAATGAAAACAATGAAATGTCATTGTGAATTAAAATAGAATGAAATGTATTCTTTTATTAGCAAGGGTGTACATGTGTGATTGTGTGTCACCCCTTGAAGGGCGTCCATAGGCTACGATAATAGTTTACCATCAGGCGGGCTGCATGTTTGATTGCAAACATTTTAAACTACAACTACTAATACTAACTGTATAAATGAGTTAACGAAAAACGAAAGTTTGCACATTTTCATATTCTCGATTTGAGAAGTACTCGATCGTAACATCAAGTTCCTTATTAGGCCCACTTGCACCATCCCACTAACCCGGGATTAAGCGGTTAAACCGTTAACCCAGTGTTAAATTGTACTGGTAACCATGGTAACTCCAGGTTTAACCGGTTAACCCCGGATTAGTGGAATGGTGCAAGTGGGTCTTAATGTTGATTATTGCTTATCTAATCAACTTTTGTGCAGGATGTAGGTACCAGGTACCTATTTAAAATCTATATTTTACATATTTCTACATTTTATGTAGAAATGGTAAATTAACAATTATTTGTTGTGTTTAAGTATTGTTTAATTTTAATATGAAATATTTCAGAATTATTGCACATGATACTTAAATAAATTACTTACACGTAGATGTGTTAGATTTTTGTTAAAATTGTAAAGTAGAGACAAAAAATATCGGCTTCGTATATAAATTGATCATAACCCCTTACCGCATATGAAGCCATATATGGCGGATAAATATTTAACTCTATTGACAGCTATTAAAGTTCAAATTTCAACAAATATTTTTTATTATATGCAGTAAGGGGATAATGTATTCTCTAAATAATGAATTGATTGTTACAGTCAAAATAAAAATGGTATAGACCTACCACTTAACTGAGGTGGTTGGTAGAAGTTATTATAGTTAACTATAGTATGAACTAGTAGAAGGTTTGACTTCGTGCATATGATTTTTGTCCTCATTAATCATTTGTTCAATCACTAATTGTAATTATTAATCACTTAGCAAGAAAAAACTTTAACTAGAGTAAAACCTAAAACCAAAGAGAATTGTTTGTAATAGAGAGGTAAAGTCTAAGAAAAAAACGTGCCCCTTATTTTGACATCCAAAACAGATAGCGCTGTACTGCGCCATATGTTTTGCGGTCACTGATTTGTCAAACGTCAACTTTTGACAGTCAGAGTTATACAGCTGTACAGCGCCATCTCGTTTACCTGTCAAATTCGACGCACGAAATTGTTTTAGATTTTACGCATCTTACTCAATTAATGTATCTTTGCTAAAACTAAGCTTCTGCTAGAAACCACCGAGCAACTACTTTGCCAATCTCTTGAGTTAAGTGATAGGTCTTTACATGCGAATCAGAGGCCCTACCGTGAAAACCGAAACTTGAAATTTCGTTATCTGCCTCTTTATCTCTCGAATATGCAAGAGCGATAGAGAGGCATATAACGAAACTTCGATTTTCGTTCTTCGCGGTAGGCGGTCAGTAAATTAACAAGTTTTGTGCTAAAGGGCATCCCAATGCCCAGTCTCAGTTAAATATGGTTGCATTTGAGTTTGCAGACATACAATTTTCTGCGGTATGTAAATATAAAAGACATGTAGTTGGTCAAGCAGATCTTTGTCAGTAGAAAAAAGGTGGCAAATTTGAAAAATGTAGGCGCGAAGGGAGATTCGTCTCATAGAAAATTTGAATTTCGCGCCTTTATCTACTGACAAGATCTATATTAATGCAATATAAGTATATATCATAAAATAATAAATTCCTTTTGTATTATTTTGTATGTATCTCGCTCTTTACATTAAATTCAAGTGATACTAACCTGCGATTTATTTATCGAAATATTTTTTATTTGAACTAATGTTAGTTAATTAGGATTCAACTTAAATAATAAATGTTAATGAATTTTATTATATACTAATTAAGATTTCAAGTGCCTTCTTGTTCACAGTAGACGCTTTTGTGTAATATTCGAGCATTATTTCCATTATTATCGATCGATTAACGATTCATATTTGTAGCATTCTAATTAGCGTCAAAAATAAATTAAAAGCAACGATTTAATGGAATGCATTTATCTATAAAAAAGCGCGCTATCGAATAACTCTTTTCCTGCGCAAGACGCAATCTCGCAGAAAACCAAAGTTTTATTGCATCAGGGCTATAACCGCGAACACTGAAGTTCGCAAATTGCGGGCATCTTTCTTTGTCACTCTCATTATACCTTAATTGGAGTATAAGAGACAGATGCCCGCATTTTGCGAACTTCGGTGTTCACGGTAGGCCTTCTGATCCACATTTTAAGATAAAATAGTGCGCTCGAGTTTGGCAACTGAATTGTCAAACGTCAACTTCTGGCAACCAGAGTGACTGAATAATACCTACATATACTCTGACAAAAAAGAGTAGAAATTAAAAAGTGGCAATACTGTAGTGTCGTCCCTTTCAAATCAATCTATATAAGAAAACGACGACACTTACAGCTTTGCCAGTTTTTAATTTCTACTCTTTTTTGTCAGACTAGAGTCGTGCAGTGCCATTTACATTAGCTGTCAATTTCCAACCACGAAGTTATCTTTGACTTTGCACATCATCATCATCAATGGGTCTTTGCAGAAAACCAATGCGAAGACTTTTCAACTTACCGGATTAAATACGGTTTTATTTAAAACGCGCGCAGTGAAAGAGTTACATAATGTGAGCATAACTACCCGTACCTAAAGTCAAAAATATAGTATAAGAAATATAATACCTATGAATAATGTAATATTCAAGCACTTGGACCAAATCATGAAATATAATAATAGCTTTTGATATGTATGTTTAATGCTTTTATTAATTACTAAGTCAGTATTAATGCCCTCTGGATTCTTAACAATAACACAATAGAACCAATGGATTTTTCCATATTTCTTTGAGATTTGTTTTGAGTTTATATTGTTAACGTATTGATTTCTAAAAACATTGTATATCTCGCTTTAAATTTGTCATCTTTACTCAAAGAGAACATACCAATGTATTCGTTAAATGTGGATGTTATGTTACTGTACCTACTGAATTGTTTTTCTGGAACGAATTTGACTAAATGAAGACTAAATTAAACAATGAGATGTTCAGATACCATGCGCCAGGGTATGCAAAGTTTATAGACAGCAATAGAATATAAACCCGTACAAAATGATTAACCTTTCTTTTGTGTGTGGTGGTTAATAAACGTGAGTTCAAACTTCGGTTATGCAGAAAAAAAATCTGAAAGAAACTCCAATAAAATAATATTGTCTTCGGGTACAAGTAATAAAAACACAAACAAAAAAAAAATCACAAAAAAACATAGACAAAAAATCGGCCAGGATCATACACAGACGAGAGATTAAAGGGGCCCACTCACTAACAGTCCGCCGGACGGTATCGGCCTGTCAGTTGTTCGGAACTGTCAAAATTTTGTTCTAACTGACAGGCCGATACCGTCCGGCGGACTGTTAATCAGTGGGCCCCTTAAGGCCTGAAACGAGAAACGAACTACAAAAATACCATAATAAAGGAGTAAAATAGTGCGAAATATTGTAGTTACAATTTTGATAGCTCTAATAGGCGTAACTGTACGGCGACATACATCATCATCAGCCTACTCTCGTCCACTGCTGGACAAGTGGACATAGGCCTCTCCTATTGCACGCCATTGAGCACGATTTGAGGCAACTCTGATCCAGCTCTTGCCAGCCGCCTTGCGAAGGTCATCGCTCCATCTAGTCGGCGACATACACTTTGTGCTAACTGCATAATTAGGTACGTTAGTGCTTGATTGAGCTACCCCATTATGTACAGGGCCGTACAGCGCGATCTACTAAATTGAGATATGTATTTTGCACTATTTTATTTGTCCTAGAATTTCTTTGTCTGTCATATATTTTAATTTATCATTATTTCTCTATATACATTTATTTGCTATTCGGAATTAACTACACTTATTGGATCTCTAGGTACAATATGTATTGAATATTTTAGATCAATGTTTTTATGTCTTAGGATTAGTTGTTACATATTAAATAAATGTTTAGATATTTAAACATAATAACAACTTCGTTTTATTTAACAACTCCTGTTAACGCAAAATATTGATTACTTATAATGATATAGGATGAGCAAATATCGAGTAAAAGTGCATTTACATTTTAAGTTCCTCCGTCCCGTCTATCTGGTTGTGTGTATGTATGTTCGCGATATACTCGAAAACCACTGAACAGATTTTCATGCGGTTTTCACCTATCAATAGAGTGATTCTTGAGAAAGGTTTAGGTGCATAATTTTGTTAGTTTTGTGTAACCTGTGCGAAGCCGGGGCGGGTCGCTAGTAAGGTATAAACATGGTACATATTCCCCTTTCAGTAGGTATACGAGTATCACATCTAGTCTAAATCGGTTCCCAAAACGTGCATTTGATTTCACCGCAGCGTTTGACAATTTATCATAGTCAGTTTTGTGCTCCCCGAGGTACAATATAATTAAATGAAAATGTCTTCAATTGTCTGAGGTCTCTTGACATGAAGCGTTTATGTTGGATTTTTCTTTAAATGAACATATAACCTCGTTGTTATAGTCTGTCGATTTGTAGCTTGCCCCGAACTGCTAATCCTTTGTCTATTGTTAAGTAAAACCGCACGTGCTGCTTACCTGCAAAAAAGGGTTTTAATTATTCTCCGATAATGCGCCTTTTATACGCACCTGGATGACAAATTTTAGACTGGTTATACTCGCCAGCACTCGGTAACTGTAGAGAATTACAAATTTACACGACCCTTTTTTTACAGGTAGAGGCACGTGCGGTTTTACTTAACAATAGACAAAGGATTAGGGGCGGGCCAGCTACAAATCGACAGACTAACGTAGTGATTTAATTCTCTTTGGATAGACTACAAGAATAATGGCCTCTACTAATTTAGGCACCTTAACTCTTAACTGATAACCGATAAATGGTAATTTATAGTTGCCTATCAGAATAATTAGCATGCGATACGTAAATCCAAATCTAATCTACTCTTAATTCGTCTAAAACGTAACAGGTAGGTATACACTCCAGCAGGCATGATTGTTCAGGACTTATTTCATATCTATGCATGTGATACACGTGTTTCGTTATCAACTATCGGCATTCAGACGGCTAATTAATCAAGAATATGAAAAACAATCGACGTACGCACTTTTTCTTTGTTTAATAAAATGTAACCAAATCGTCTACATATTTTGCTTCTGCGCGCTACCGTTGCGTAGCCGACGGCCGTTGCTCAGTAAGAATAATATCATTATACCGATTTGCTTAAATTACTTCTCAATGCACAACAGATTAAGTAGGTACCCTATAGTATTACGAATAATAAGGTCCCCGACCGGCATTATTGCGGATACTGGTGATTTAGTACATAAGTGGTTTAAACGACAGCTCGCATGAGGGCTTATTAGATCCACCCGTCGCCGGGCACTTGCGAATGGGAACCGAAGTAGAACCGAAGTTTTTTAAATTTTCAAACAACAAATAACTAATTTATTTACTAATTAATTTTGTTAGAGTTTCCATGTAATCATTAAAAAAATAGGTACCTAATCGTCTGCCAATATTGACGTCGGAGTCGAAATACCCGGCGAACGACGCTTGCAAGAGTCATCGTGCCCGACATCGGCTCCCGTTTGCAAGTGCCCGGCTACCGTGTGGATCTAATAATAAATTAATGCCTACTTATTGGATAGCTTTCTATCCTTTTGTAAAGTGAAATGTTATTCTATGAACGCTACATATCAGTAGCGAAGCTTCCGCAAAACGCCGATTTGCTTATTTTGAGACGACTGCCCTTGAAGAAAAAGAAAAACTCTAGAACCTGTCTGTTTTCTAAGGAACTTGTAGGAGCGACTCTCCGCCAATGATCTGATGATCCGGGATTAATAACACTTTAATCGCATTAAAATATCGTCGTTATTCCGGCATTTAGATTATCTGAACAAAATAAAGCACCAAACTAATCGTTTTATCTCCAATACGCGGCGTGTTGATGATTACCGGTAGTTGTGGCCCGTCGTCCGAGTGTTGACGTCGCGATGGCCAAGCTAGTGGTGTGGGTGTGTCTGCTGGTCGCCGTCGCGGCACAGGACGACTTGTACGAACTTAATATTATACACTTCAACGATTTCCATGCACAGTAAGTACAGTTTTTCTTCCGTTAAGATAAATAAATGTGCGAACATGCTCGACTTGTTGGTTTGTCTGGACAGGGCTAACTCACACAATGTCTTCGACAAGAAAACCCAATTTCTACTTCTGTCATTCTTGCACTTAATCTAGGTAATCTGATCTGCTACAAATTTTGACCCGGGTAAACAAATATTCTTGTTATAAATTTTTATCCTTTGTTTCTGCTGCGAGTAGGTATTTCAAACGAATTAACAGTTTGGATGACGAAAAAACCAGAAGGAAGGGTTAAATGTTCTTATTTCGTAGCGTCGGTCGGCAAGTGAGCCGATGTATTTATACGAAAAAACATGGTTGTTTGTAAAGTCGGTTTAGTAATTCGTAATGTCGTCGGTAATTTTGCGTGATAACGTCATAAGAAAACGTGGCCGTAACGTTACCATGGAGATATGTCCACAACGTTATTACCATGGACATCTGTCCACAACGTGACACTTAGTTGTTCTGTGTTTCTCTACAAAAATTTGCCGACCCCTGACCTATTACATCCTATTACCACCTAGGGACTGCTCTAATGGTGTGCTTCATTGTAGTTTCGAGGAAGTCAGTCCCTCGGGCACAGTATGCAACCCCACCGACACCTGCATCGGCGGCTACGCGCGACTCTACACCGCCATCCGCGAGGCGCGCGAGGCGGAGCCCGACTCGCTGGTGCTGAACGGCGGCGACACGTTCCAGGGCACCATCTGGTACAACTTCCTGCGGTGGAACGTCTCGCAGCACTTCATGAATCTGCTGCCGCATGACGCACACGTTTGTATCTTATCACCTTTAACCTTTTCGCCGTCATTGACTAATATAGGTAGTCAGTATTAGGTACATTTCGGTGAGTGCGAAAAGTAGGAAATTCGCAACGAGTGGCGATAAATTGAAACACGGCCGAAGGGAGTGTTTTAAATCGACACGAGTTGCGAATTAACTTTTAGCACGTGTATTTTGCAACGTTTTACAGGCATAAGGCCCTTTAATTTTTTGAAATAGGCACGTAGGTATTGTCCTTAATCCCGCCCTAGAGTGGTAAAGTAGCACCATATGTACCTACTGTAAATTAAATAATGTCAGTCCATGACGCCCTGCTAGGGCACACAACATACTTAAAAACTAATTGAATTAGGTCAAAACAAATTCGATTTATTTAAAACAAAATAATTTAAATTAAATCAAAATAGATTTAATTAAATTAGAAATAATGCAAATTAAAAATAATAAAATCAATTAATTTAAATTCAAGTACAATTAAGTTAAAACATATATAATTTAATACGATTTTGATACCCAGTGTCAGTGTTATTTTAAACGTCAAACTTCTATTAAATCATGACGTATAAGTAACACTTGCACAGTGTGTGCTATCAAAATCGTTGCAGACTTATCTTGGTCTAACTCTATTACCTACTGACCGTTGGACTTTTCGGGTTGGAGGCTCGATCAAAATAAATAAAATAGTAGTAAGTGTAGTAGTAGTAATAACATCAAGCACATATCATTCTTAATTTGTTTAATTATCAGACATGAAATACAGGATGATTTCGGGGTCGTGGAGCAAGAGAGCCAGACATCATACAGAATCCAAAGATGAGCCTAATGATGTTGTTAATTATTGTTTATCACCAATAATGATGATTATTTTCCAGATGACAAGTAGGAAAAAACATTTTTGCATACAATTTGGTGACCCTACTCAATGTGACGTCTTGTCGCTTTCCATACAGCGTATGTCAAAAGTCATAGGGTGACCATAATTACTTAGTAAAACATTAATGTTACTTGAAAAATAAGAATAATTCAAGTAATTATCTTTTAATCAAATACTACCATATGATAATGTGGATCATTTACAGAGTCAGAAAAAGTGGTTCTGGATCACGACCCCGAAATCACCCTGTAATATGACTATATGACTATACAAAATGACGCCAACAAATTGATTTGACAACCTGATTATCGGGTTATAAGTACGAGTAGGCATGTGTCTGATTGATTGATATATGATATGATTTCAACTTCTATTCGGATTAATATTTTTATCAGTATATACCTACGCTTTTTATTACAATACCTCTAATCTTACAGGGAAAGAAAGCGGAAAAGGTTAATCACATGGGTACACTGAATCGATAAATTGTATTTAGGTATTTTAATAAGTATTGGTCCCATCCCATAGGAAAAATTGTTCAGTATACCTAATCATCTTCATCAGCTACGGAATTAAAATCTCTTTAAAACAGCGCCTTTTTCTATCAAACTTTGAATGTTCTTGCCAGGTGCTGGGCAACCACGAGTTCGACCACGGGCCAGAGGGCCTGGTTCCGTACCTGGAGCGCCTGAACGCGCCCATGCTCGGCGCCAACGTGAACACCACCTTCGAGCCGGAGCTGACGCCCTACCTGCACAACCACATCGTGCTGGAGCGCCAGGGGCGCAGGATCGGCATCATTGGAGTCCTGCTCAGAGTGGTTGGTACCTGTTGCCACCAAGCCTAGTCGTTAAGCCTGGCTGCGACCGTTCAAAACCCCTGTTTGAGTGAGGGTACATATTTATATCGTCACCTATACTGCCCTCCTATTAAGCCGAATAGCGCTATCTCAAAAACATGTCAACAACTTATTATAAGTCTGTATCTATAGGTGTTTAAATAAAAGTAAACAAACAATTTTTACATTTTCGGGTAGTTATAAGATTTATTGGTTAACCAACCAAATACGAAGCCACCTGGATCTGTCACTGAACGACCTGACTTTAACCTACATTATTTGATCATGTAATGTTGAGGGTAGATTTTGTTTACACTTTTTAAATACCTAAAGATACAGACTATAGTGCCCATAGCACAAGCTAATGGACATCTGGTTCGAAGGACCAATTGTTGGTGCCCAGAGCTTAATAGTTATTCGCGAAATGATGAAACCAACGATGCGGTAAAAAACAAAAGTACAAATCTAGACTAGATTTAGTGACAACAAAAAATACAAGTAAAATAAAAAAATTGACAGCCAAAGTAGATGGTGCTGTACTAGACGTGTGCGCCGATTAAAAAACGATCGGCGGCGGCGTTTGCCGAAAAATCGGCGGCGGCGGCGTGTTTTCGGCGTGAAATCGGCGTGACCTTGACTTTCAGGTTTTTAAAGAAAAATCATTAATCTGTCGTTTATCTTGAAAATTTTGATTAATCCAGGTTTCTATTTCAGGAATAGGTTTTGAGTAAAATAGGGTTTGTAAATGAATATAAATAGGATAGGTATAATAACTTGATTTTCCTAGTAACTGGCTTGTATTAAGGGGTTACCTGGTCCCAATGACTGTCGATCAGATCAGTATCTCTGTGTAACTCCGTTTTGTCATGCTGTACATGGCTTATCTTCAAATATCCTTGAAATGGTTATGGTTTTCTTGTCGTACAAGCACCAGGCTCAGTGAGAAGTATCTTCTTTCTCGTTTTCTTATTGCTGACGATTACGACGACATGTAATTTGTCTCAATTTCGTGCTGTCAGAAACCGTTGCACTGCCGCCAGCCATCGACCATCTCACACATGTTCCACTCTGAGCACGTTTGCCATTCATTGGGCCTAAATTCATATTATGTTTCGCCACATCATGCGTTGGAAACCGCATAATACTTATTTCCGAAGAAAGATGTTGTGGAAACCCCAGTTAAGGGGTTTGTTCTTCTAGCTGTCCTAGGTATAAGCAGCACAGCAGCAGTCTTCGCCAACACTACATCTCTAAAGCGCCAACCTTTGCACGTCACCCTTTTTGAGGCTCAGCGTCTCGGCACCATAATGGAATATAGGAAAGACGAGAACGTCAACTTTCTTGACCCTGAACACTAAGGATTACTTAAATTGGTGTGTCAAATAGTTTGTGCAACTGGCTATTCTGTTTCATTTAATAAATAATTGATATATATGTTACTGTAAAAGCCCGAAGTACGGCAAAACCTAGGATTTACCGGTAAAACCTAGGTTTTACCGATGCCGATCGGTAAAAGCCCGAAATGTTAAATCTTACTAGTTTACTTCGGGCTTTTACCAACACCGATATGGTAAATCCTATGTCTTACCACGGCGACCGGTAAAGTTTGAATCATGCACTGATTCTCAACCCCTCCCGCTCAAACCCCCGTACACCGCACCGCATGCGCCGTTAAGTGGGTTAGGTTAGGTTTGAACTGCGATCCTCACAGAACCGAACAAAAGTGGGTTAGGTTAGGTTAGAACTGCGAGCCTTACAGAAACGAAATGCTACTAGAAATTTGGGTGGTTTTACCTCCTTTTCTACATAGTCCACCATCTACCATAATCTTTCATCGGGCCCCATAGAAGTCGGTTTTTTTTCTTAAAAATTATCATCTAATAATCTCAGGAATCAGTGCATGATTCAAACTTTACCGGTCGCCGTGGTAAGACCTAGGATTTACCATATCGGTGTTGGTAAAAGTCCGAAGTAAACTAGTAAGATTTAACATTTCGGGCTTTTAGCGATCGGCATCGGTAAAAACTAGGATTTACCGGTAAAACCTAGGTTTTGCCGTACTTCGGGCTTTTACAGTAACATATATTTGACAACTGTAACATAAATAATGCAAAAATCCTATTGTAATCCAAATATCAAGTGAAGATAGCTGATTAACAACACTCAAGGTCACGCCGATTTCACGCCGATCATTTATCGGCGGCGGCGGCGTGGCAAAAAAGCCCAGCGGCGGCGGCGCGCCGGCGCGGCGCACACGTCTATGCTGTACGTTCTCGTAGTTACATCAAACAGTAACTAAATATTAGTTGTCAAGCGCATACGTTTCAGATTCTACATAACTATAAAAGTTTCAAAAAGTGTTCTGTAAGAATCTATTTTGAATAAAAATATTATGATTATGAGTAAGGTATGGCGCTGTTACAACTCTATCTATTTCATTATATCTGTCAAAATTAAGGCACGATTTTACCTTAGACGATAAAAAATAACTCTTCTGTACATAGTGAATGATTTCAGTTCTCAGCGCCAATCGGAGGCGTAATAATGGAAGACGAGGTGGAAGCCATCAACCGTGAGGCGGCCATTTTGGATGAGCAGGGCGTCGATATCATCATAGTGCTGTCTCACTGTGGCTACGCTCCCGATTTGTAAGTGCATATATACTTCTTATAGTTCGTTTTTTTAGCATTAGAAAGAAGGTAAGCGATCTTGACATGTCTTTTAATTGAAATGCAGGCCACAAAACACTGCCTGGTTCGAAGATTTTGCCCAAAAGCGCGCGAAAGACACAATCCTTAATGAAGAGAGAAGTCGATGCAGATGTCTATGTCGGCGGCCGATCGTAAGATCAGGCATATCGTGAAATTCCTAGGCATATCGTGAAACGTGAAAATCTTTGACTCGTTCCCTGAGTCGACGGAGCTCCGCATAGCGGGGCTCCTATTTCTGGGCAGTTTGCCCTTCGGGCATCTGAAGCAACCTAACGAACCTATCCTACCTAGATAGGTATATAGATATTGAGTTAATGTGACTATCGTCAAAACATTACACGGGAACATTACGATCTGCCTGATCGTACGATCGGCCTACGACATCTATACCACTTAAATTATATGTTTACCTCCAGTCATTGTCCCTCACGATCATTTATGATGATAATCAAGTGTACTGTCAGTAGGGGTGTTTGGCAGTTAACAGTTTTGGTGCCGGGCGCCCAGTTTTCAGTACAAAATTAACACACATACCTACATCTTGTTCTTGGAAGTGAATGTGTTAAGTGTTCTGATAATATAATCTGACGCAAGATTGGTAATACAAGGTTACGCCTTCGTACCTTAAACTTTTGACCGGCAAATACGTCAACTAACGCGCGAGGCTACAGCCTCATAGGGCTTGTGCACAAATCACGCGAGGTTCGATAGGGGGAGGGGGGATCACGAAAAAATCACGATAGATCACCTTGGGGGAGGGGGGTATAAGGAAACCTCACGTGTATTTTTCTACAGTGAACGAAACTAAGAAAAAAGACCTACCACATGAGTAAATACTTTTTCTCGGTTTCGTTAAACATAAATCTTCACTCTGCACTTCAAAATAGCGAGTCTATTTAACGAAAATAGAAAAAAAAACAAGATTTTCTATATACAATACTATTTATCTTAAAATTAGGTCGAATGAAAAAAAATAAAAAAAATACACGTGAGGTTGTGTGGGGGGAGGGGGGTAGCCAAAAACCTCACCAAATATCACTAAGAGGGAGGGGGGGTAAATATCACTAAAAGTAGCCGAAAACACCTCGCGTGATTTGTGCACAACCCCATACAGATGTAGTGAATAATTATATTCCATCGTATTTTCACGCAAACGTACGAACGTGTTTTGCTATTACTGGCATAGTATCAAAAACAGTAATTAAATGTATGTGACTTACTACTAGCGCCAACTATCCACAATGTGTGTGTAACTTATAAGTACCGTTACTTGTTGAATAGAGGTCAATGTCAGTCTGTTGCGAATAACTAACGTGTTTTAATTGCTATTTCAGTCAGTTTCTGTACAAAAAGTACTGATTTGTTAGACAATTTTCACAAAAGCATATTTTCCGAGTAACGAATTTTCACATCGCATTTTATCACGATCGCAAATTTCATTAATCGTCTTTTTTAATGCAGCGATTTTTCATGTAGCGTTTTTCAATGCTCGTATGTTTTACCAGTTGATCATTATATCACAAGCAAATATTTCCAGTATCTATCTACCTAGGCTTTTCCCCCCAAAGTATACTATTTTCACGAACGTCACATTAAACTAAATCAATAGGTAGGTTAGGTTCGTTAGGTAGCTTCAGATGCCCGAAGGGCAAACCGCCCAGAAATAGGAGCCCCGCTGTAGCGGGGCTCCGTCTAGTTAAGTTGTAAAGGAAATATTTTTTTAACAGAAAGTTTCGTACGTTAGACTCTTTACTAATACTAAAAAAATCAGTATGCCAATGTGCAAAAAAAAAAGGTACTGGAAATATTTGCTTGTGATATAATGATCAACTGGTAAAATATACGAGCATTGAAAAACGTTACATTAAAAATCGCTGCATTAAAAAAGACGATTAATGAAATTTGCGATCGTGATAAAATGCGATGTGAAAATTCGCTACTCGGAAAATATGCTTTTGTGAAAATTGTCTAACAAATCAAAGTACTGAGGTTGACTGAAGTAGCATGACAAATACGAACGTTTCCGAGAAAATACGATGGAAAACAATTATGTATGCACTACATCTGTATCAACCTTCGTGTATGCCGACAAAGCTTCACGATGATGCGCCTCGCACGAAAGACGAACGTGGTGTTCAAAGATTTACTTAAGCCTAAAGATACTTCTGCTTGTAATTAATACGTTCTCCAATCCGAGGCAGTATATTCTAACATGCTTATATGCAGGCGAATGGCGGCGGAGATATCGTCCTCCGTGGACATCATAGTGGGCGCGCACTCGCATACGTTGCTCTACACCGGGGATTCCCCGAACGGCGACTCGGCGGGCGGGGACTACCCTACGCCGGTAGTGAGGAGTGATGGACATCGGGTAAGAATTATGAGAAAAACTTTTATAAATAAAAGTGATTCTTTACGTATAGTTAGGTGAACCTACATAAGGTTTCGGCATAGACACAGGATCACTGATACTGTCACCATTCCCGTACAGGTGCGGCGGGAAAATAAGTGGCATGGAAATAGAAAAGTACCTAACGTAGAAGAATCGTATAAGTATCGTTTATTGGATCCCATATATTTGACGACTTTTCTCTTTTCGCACAGACTCTACCTAAAGCTATTTGTTACAACGTATACAGATATTAAATGTAAGTTCGAATTTACTTCCCAACGATCCTTTATTTGTGGCAATAGAAATTAGTAAATTTCCTTACTGGAATATAAAAGGGTGTGGTTATATGAATGAATGAATGAATGAATTTTTTTATTTCAGGTAACTATGGGCCACATACATAAATACCTTAAAACTAGCATGTATATTATAAAAAGTAATTTTAAAAACTACACACTACAAATCACATTATGGTTGCGATGCATTACGCAACCCCGCAGTGTCCGGGAGCCGGCCGTGGAACCGCCGAAACTTGACACCCTTCGGCCAAAACTCCTCCTTGGTGAAGGTCGCTAGATGTTCAGTCGGAACGCTCACCACAAACGAATTAAAATTCGCATTGTGTCGAGATTCCAACATCGCGACCCTCAGGATGAATCCGGTCTCCGTTTTCACATACTTTACGATGTCATCGACCTTCGTTATGGTCGTAAACAGTTTTATTCAAGTTTCCTCATTCAAATACACAACCTATTTATGTATACCATCGCCCACACTGTTAACTGTACATCGGTGGACCTTATGCCTTTTGTAATAAGTCCACCGATGTAGTTAGGAGTTGGAGTTGCTCTTTGGACGAAAGCGGTTGTCACCAAACAAAAATTAATGTTTCCGTAGATCCTGGTAGTCCAAGCATCGTGCTACACGCGGTACCTGGGTAACATCAAGCTGTTTTTCGATGACGCCGGTATCATCCAGGGTTGGGAGGGAGTGCCTATTTTCCTGGGATCCTCTATCGTGCAAGGTACGAGTTAAACTTCGTGTAACGTGACCAGTGACCACCAGTGACCGACAGGGAACCACCGACCAGTAACCCGACATTTAAATTTTTATTGAATAAAATAAAAGTAGGAAGCCGATTTCTTAATGTGGCAACACTGGCATCATCATTGGCCTGTAACATCAATAAGATGTTGGTTTAAACAGCGTCCACAAGAGTGCGGCACTTCCGCGCGACCGCATAGCTGGCAGGAGAATGCCGTGCCCGGTGACGAAGGTGGGAGAGCGACGCGCTGGTGTCTCAGTTCTCGCCTAGTGTGAAGAAGGCTAAACCACACTTCATCGTGTGCACACACTGTGCACTGGTAGTAACTGCACATTGTTGCCGTATCAGGAGATCGGGTCCCTAACCCTTATTTTATTGGATATAAATTCCAGTGTCTGGTTACTGGTTCCCTGTGGGTCACTGGCAGTCGCGTGCACAGAGATTTGGGACTGGGTAGGCAAAATTATATCAGAAAACCGGGCAAGTGCGAGTCGGACTCGCGCACGAAGGGTTCCGTACCATAATGCAAAAAAAGGCAAAAAAAAAACGGTCACCCATCCAAGTACTGACCCCGCCCTACGTTGCTTAACTTCGGTCAAAAATCACGTTTGTTGTATGGGAGCCCCACTTAAATCTTTATTTTATTCTGTTTTTAGTGTTTGTTGTTATAGCGGCAACAGAAATACATCTGTGAAAATTTCAACTGTCTAGCTATCACGGTTCGTGAGATACAGCCTGATGACAGACGGACGGACGGAAGGACAGCAGAGTCTTAGTAATAGAGTCCCGTTTTACCCTTTGGATACGGATCCTTAAAAAATGAGAGCTACTAACTCACCAAAAAAATTGCGTGATGGTTTTCATTTTGTTGTCAAGTCTTTTCAATTACTTCTTTTTTTGGCTAAACGAAAGCTTCGAAAACTCATCATTTTTAATAGTTTGCACACACACACACCCACCACAACTTTCACAGTTAAATTATCCATTTTTTCACTAATCGCACTTTATAATTTCCGGCAACTGTTAACTGTTATCTCATAAACTCACCAAAACAAACAAACAATGGCGACCGAATAAAAAATGAAAATAAACTTAAACAAATACTGTAAACGAATAAAAAAATAGTCTCGTATTTGCACTAAATTACCATAGCAAATGCTACTTTTTAAAATAGTCACATAAACATCGGAACTATTCGGAAACTTTCGGGCGTCATTCGTTTAGCTTTGGTACGAAAGACACTGCCTATTGCGTCTAAATGTGTGCGTTACTTGTATAATTGTGTGCTCGTACTTATAGGAAGGCCCACTACACTGTAACCGCGTAACGACGAAGGCACACATAGAAAGATTTAGACGGAAATGTTTTCTGTCAATGCCGTGCAAGGCACGTAGCGGCGCTAGTGCCGCGTGGTGTAAACTTCGTCGCGTAGAATTATTATAGATGATGACTTGATGACAAAGCTTAACCGGTAGATGGAGCGCTTATTAATTTTTAGAATGTTTTAAGTTATATCGATTACTGATAGTACGATCAAGTATAAATTAAATTAAGTAGTTTAAGAGGATAGACATCGGAATTATAGTAGGGTAGGCAGTGCCTTTTTGCCTTTATGAAGTGCACGCCACTGGTCACTGGTGCCACTACGTTACTAAAACAAAAAACCTTAAAGCGCATTTTGAAATTTAGAATTCTTCTTTGATGCGTAGTTTTTTACCTGTGTGTCGTAATTAATATATCAGACGAATGATTGCAGACCCTCAAATGTTGGCGGAACTAGAGCCATGGCGTGCGGAAGTGGACGTCGTGGGTAAGGAGGTGCTGGGTCGCTTGCTGACTCCCCTCAGCCGCTCCTGCTACGCGCGGGAGTGCAATATCGGCAGCTGGGCTTGTGACGGCTTCCTGCAGCAGGTGAGGGTTCAGCAGCAGTGGACGTGGGCAAGGAGGTGCTGGGTCGCTTGCTGACTCCCCTCAGCCGCTCCTGCTACGCGCGGGAGTGCAATATCGGCAGCTGGGCTTGTGACGGCTTCCTGCAGCAGGTGAGGGTTCAGCAGCAGTGGACGTGGGCAAGGAGGTGCTGGGTCGCTTGCTGACTCCCCTCAGCCGCTCCTGCTACTCGCGGGAGTGCAACATCGGCAGCTGGGCTTGTGACGGCTTCCTGCAGCAGGTGAGGGTTCAGCAGCAGTGGACGCAGGTAAGGAGGTGCTGGGTCGCTTGCTGACTCCCCTCAGCCGCTCCTGCTACGCGCGGAGTGCAACATCGGCAGTTGGGCTTGTGACGGCTTCCTGCAGCAGGTGAGAGTGTGAAGCTTGCACGGGACCATTAACCAAGCGAACGCGAAGCGTTCACGTTTCAGATTGGGCATATGTGAATACTTTCGTATTACTGGTACGGCTGCCCGGCTGTTCTCCTGTAAGTACAATCAGGTCGCATTTCTCAACACAAGTAATGGACTATAATTGAAAATACATTTTATCAAATCTCTAGCAAAATATCATACAAACATTTATTTGTCATATTGATTATAATGTAAACAATGTAATGGGTATTACAGCTGATGGAGCGCGCTAAGGACGGCTCGTGGAACGAAGCGCACGTCTGCTTGATCAACGCCGGCGGCCTGCGCGCGGCCATCGATCGCGGCGGTAAGTGGTAGCCTCTAACTAGTGGGGAGATACTCCTGACTTCGTGCAGACTCGGTTCCATTCGGCTCAGCATTGCTCCGAGCAATTATTAGGGTTGGCACAACTTGACGTCCCTTTGCGTGCACGACCACAGATAAGATAATTACTTGAATTTTGACAACCCTAAATAGTCGAAAGGAATAGTGCCATAAGTTAGAAAGGAATATCATGATTCGACCCTGAATCGCTGTCAAACTTCGGTTTCGTAGGAAGTGTCCTTTCTGTACGGTAGTACTATTACTTATTCTGTGCTCTAACCAAAGGTACATTGAGTAAGATGCGTAAAATCTAAGACAATTTCGTGCTTCGAATTTGACCGATAAACGAGATGGCGCTTTACAGCTCCATACATTTTGCGGTAACTCTGATTGTCAAAAGTTGTCGTTTGACAATTTAGTGACCGCAATACATATGGCGCAGTACAGCGCCATCTGTTTTGGATGTCAAACTAAGGGGCACGTTTAGAATTTACTTCTCTATAACAATCAATTCTCTTTGCTCTAACTAAGGTCTTTGAATCCGTAATTAATATTCAACAAAGTAGAAATAACGATGTGATTCATGTGATCTCCACCAAAATGGCGGCGAACTATCACTTTTCAATACGCGAAGGACGCGAAAGGAGGAAGAAAGGAAGTGCGAGGAATGATGGATCCTCTACTTAGTCACTGGCCACTCGAAAATCGCTCGTCATTTTGAAAAGTATTTACGGAAACTAAGTAGATTGAAAAGAAATAAATTATCTCCATCTTAGTCTCGGAAGTTATTACAATTATTTTCACATCAACAATTCGAAAAAGGGCTTTTTCTTCCCTGCTAGGAGGGATCAAAGTGGCAATTTTCTTCCCTGTTAGGAGGGATCAAAGTAACACTTTTCTGTTTTAGCACACTATTTTTAAATTTTTTTTGCACATTATTTTTTTGGCTTAAATAATCTGTTTTAAGCATCAGATTGTGTCAACACTAAGTTTTTTTTATTTTACTCATAGTTGATGTGAAAAGCAGTATGTGTCATACGGTATCAAAATTATTTTGTTCTGGGCGTTAACACTTGAATCCCTCATTACGCTCAGCATTCTAATTTAGAATCCCTCACTCGCTCTCTCTCGCTCTCCTCTATCGCTCCATCGCTTCAATCAGGATTCAATGTACGCCCTTGACGGAAATATGTACTCCCTTCCGAGGTTTTCCCGAGGGTCTACGTATGGGGTTCTTCAAAAAAGGAGTGTACAGGTTTTTAAAAGGTCGGCAACGCGCATGTAACACCTCTGGAGTTGCAGGCGATAGGCTACGGCGACTGCTTACCATCAGGCGGGCCGTATGCTTGTTTGCCACCGATGTGGTATTAAAAAAAAATCATTTTGATCCCTTGTAACACAAACTACTATTCTCGTTTACACAGAGGTGACGACCGAGGGTCTCCTGATGGCGATGCCGTTCGAGAACTACGTGCAGGTGTACGACCTGAAGGGCGAGCACCTGCTGGAGGCGCTGGAGTTCTCCGTGGGCGTCTACATGGAGCCCGGGGACTTCTACAGCGGTCGCATGCTGCAAATCGGAGGTTAGTTGGCCCCTTCATTTGACCCCTTCGGCCGCGTACGCAACCGGAGCTTCGTAACCAGTTGCGATCGAAAAAAAAATCGGTCTTGTACGAAACCGGTTGCGATCAAACACTATTTTCTTCTCATACGTAACCAGTTACGATCGAACATTTTTTGTTTTTGTACGAAACCTCTCGACCGTTCATAAAACAGGCAAAGACTTTCTTATTATACATTTTAATGTACTAATAATGCACACGATATACAGGTAATTAAGCCCCTTAGGAATACAGTGTTTTATGATATTAACCAAATGTAGCTTCATTTCGCTTTCATTTGATATCTTACATGTGTATGTGCAATGCAGTTTTGTTGTTTTACGCAGCGCGGCGATAGCCATATGGATGACGTCATTACGCGGGGCTTAAAGCTCTATAGTTCGTTATTTTAGCATTAGAAATAAGGTAAACAATCTTGATGTGTCATTTAATTAAAAAACACATTTTAAAAATAAGTCACGGCAAATATGTAACAATTGTGAATCTAAAACGATCATTTATAGTCTTCTGCTTTCGTAAGTAATAGTTACTGGTTTTTAAAAAGCTTATTTCAATTAAAAGACATGTCAAGATCGCTTACATTCTTTCCAATTCTAAAAAAAAAAGAACTAGTTTCCTAGGATAGCGGTGCCGTCATATAGCGGCCGTCTCCATACAAAATACTACATCCATACATGGTCTAATAAAACATGGTCTTCCATTCCCAGAGTGACACGCGATTACGTCACAATAACATTGCCACTTTATTTCAACATAACATGTTACATGGGTACATTATACCACAGACTACATATATACAGACGCCGCCATCCCATACATTAAAAATGCGACCGCCTAAAAGCGCATCGTTACCAGATGGCGTCACTGAAAATGCGCTATTGCCTATCATGGACACGAGATGGTGCTGTGTCACATCCAAATCATAGAACTCCTAACGACATCTATACATCTTCATTGAAAGTTAGTAGACATATGCCGTTGCCAACGATTAGGAATAATCAACAGATGTCGCTTTATAGTGAATTTAATAAATCATGAATCTAGTTTAAAACTGGATCAGGCATGAGTGGTGGAAGGAAATGACCGAACAGGATAGTCTTATGAATCTTTCAGTAGGAGTAAAGAGAGTTAGGGCACTTAAGGAGTACAGGGAGGGAAGGGAGAGGCAGGGTACAGAGAAATAGCGTAGCCAAACGGTATAACCATAAAATAATTTCGGAAAACGATACTGTGGTGATGATAATATTTATATATTATATGCTACATAAGTCTTGCCCAAACTATTTAAACCGGCTGAAAATAAATACCTGTCATAATAATTTTGCGCATGCTACCATTGGTGCATGGCAAAAGGATTAGACATTACTACTAGCGAAAGTCCGTGTATTTGCCACCATGTAGGGAATGCAATAACCGGCCAAACTTCATAACCGGTTTCGGTTACGGTTATGCCCGAAAAATAACCGAATATCGGTTATAATCGGTTACGGTTATTTTAGACGAAAAATTATAAATTTACAATGAAGTAATTAAAAAAAAACAAAAATCTTTGTTTTAGTACCTACAGTATTAGGGAATGTGAGTAAAAGTCTTCGTTTTTTAATAAAACACACCAAATACAGTAAAAGTAAAATATGACCTTGAACGTGATACAATATTCAATAAAAATATTTCATTAATAAGGGAAGTAAATTTGGTATATTTTTGTTATTAAAGTCCACGAATGACAAAAATTATAGTCACAGGCGTCACAGCCAACAATGGCAGGATTTTGTAGTCATTTGATGATAAAAACATACAATTTAAGTCATAAATAAATAACCGAAAATAACCGTAACCGGTTATTCGGTTATGAAATTTTGTCAAAATATTCGGTTATAACCGAATATTTCGGTTTCGGTTATAACCGATTTGCATTCCCTACCACCATGCCACTGGTACTTGAGCGTTTCTTTATATTTTTTTAATACAATTGCTCAAAAAGTTTAGTTTTTGTAGCTGCAAATCGTGTGTAAAGTTTGATTTTTTTACACTAGTGCAAAAAAGTAATCTGATTGATACTTTTTAAATAAATGAGTATTATGCGAGACCCGCTTATAAATGACCCACCTGAACAACGCGCGATTGGGCAAAAAGGAGTATTATTCGAGACCCAATAGTATTACTTGAACAACGCGCGATTGAATGAAGCCGTCGTTCGTACACTGTACTTAATATAAATGACCGTATAAATGTATCAATATTGTTTTTTTACATAATTATATGTTCTGAATTAATAATCAATTTTTCTTCAATTGGCATATGCTTACAACAGTGACAACAGAATCCACATTGAAAAAAATGGCAATTAAAAGTAAAACTTTTTTATTCCCTTCCGCCTTTTTGCCACGAAAGCATAAGTTATTAAATAAAAATGTGTGATTCAGACGATTTTGGAGTTAATGGGATAAAATACCTCAATACATGCTCAATTCACTCTTTATCGTGACTTCTAAAAATTTACGATACAAGTTGCATTGCAATAACTATAAAAAAGTAACTGATTTGACTAGTTCGAAAATACCCTATTGTAACAATAGGATGCGACGTTGTCGAGTCAAACTTTCGCTTCGCAGCAGTTTGGCAACGTCGCGTCTTGCTTTTATTTTGTACCATTGCAACAGATTTGTACCATTGTATTTAGTACCTATACAAAGATATGTTTTCATAACGTTCCTTTTCAACTTCTACCATGGCAAAACCCGTACCTATCAAACCGGAAATTATTACAAAAGCATTTAATTTTTGTTTTTATAAACTTTTTCTGTTGTAATTAGAATAGGTAATAAATATATCTAATTTTGCTTATATCGACCAGGCAGGTGTTTGTATCACTAATTATGTGACCTTTAAGTATAGACAGACAACAGCGTGCACAGAAACGTCAAAAACGGCATAAAGTACTGATTATTGCTATTTTAAAATTAGTCCCCTACTTCAGGGTAATGTTATACGCCTGTTCCTTAAAAAAGCAGAAATGGACACTTGAGGCATTTCATTATTTTGGAATTTAAGTACTATATAATATTATTTGTAGTCTTTTGGAATATCATATTTTATTTGAACTAATAATATTGTATAATAATAAATCATAAAAGCTCTATTTAGGGACAAGAAAGAACTTTCAACGGCAACACTAAAAATAAACTGTCACACACACAAAGTCGTCACGAACCGGCATCGCGTTTGATGCCTTTGCTTTGTTTCTGTTTATACAAACTTTTTAATTTTATATTATAGCTTCATTTGAAATATAGTACAAGTACGTAAATATAATACCTAGACGTGTCTTGCTTGGTGCAGTTACGTAGGTATGCTAAAAGGAACGTTGGAAGACCGATGCGGCGCTTTAAAGACTGCTAAGCGAGACATGTCTGCATTTGAAATCGACCACCATACCTGGGAAGCCTTAGCTAAAGACCGTGATGGATGGCGCAAGCGTGTAGTGGAGGGGAGAAGATTATGCGACCAAGCCTGGTTTAAGATAGCAGATAGCAGAAGGTGTCGCAGAAAGAAAGGACTGGAACCTCAGGTGGCATGAGCTTTCTCTGCCCAAAATGTGGGAGGTCGTGCCGCTCACGCATCGGCCTCCACAGTCACCAAACCCGTTGTCTAAACAGCAATGAATAAATCGTCTACAATAGACGGAAAGACCCGTGATGATGACGTGAATTGCCGATGTAGTAACGGAACACTACTAATCCTAAAATCTACATATTAATCTGACAGTGTCTACTGTTTGCCACTTCAGGTAAGTTTGTTTTGAATACAAAGGTTAATTAAATAATTTATCACCACACCAACTGGTAAAGGCTCTTGATTGTTCAAATACTAATGCGAAAATTGCATTTTTCCCACATGTGGGGCAAAGTAATCCGATCTAACTTTTCAGTTTCCTTATGTTAGCTGGTAGAATTTACTTTTAAATGATGATTTTGAATTATAAATTCTTTATAATGTTCATGTGGATTTGATTTTTTTGGTATTTTATAGTTGGTATTTTCCCTGCGTTGGCGTGGTGATAAATTTTGTGTTTCATTAGGTGGCAATGTTTGTTTAACCCTCGTGCCTTGAATTCTCACAACGCTCAAGATTCTACTTCTCGAACCACTCGCTACCGTCATAGTTCAAATCTTCTGCTTGCTCGGGAAACAACATTAGCATGAGCGCCATGAGCGGTTAAATAACTGCTTTGCCCCCTTGTAAAACGAATAACTATTGTCAAGTTTTATTTTAACCCCCCATGCTAATATTGATTAGCGAAAGATTCCAAAGTATTTAGTGTTATTTTAAATAACACATGCACTGCATGGGCTATCAAAATCGCTGCAGACTTTTCTTGGTCTAAATATACAATGGTTAGTGTTTGCCACTTAATGCAAGTGAAAGTAAGCAAATGTATGTAATCAATTTGCAAACAGACTCCAATGTGAAGGCCAGCCACGCTTGCCCCGCAGCGACACCTTATTGTGACTGTGTATTAACTTTAGTGTGATATTACATTTTATATATAACAAATATGTTTCTGATTTCAGGACCCAGCCTCTAGCCACTAGAAGTAGCAATGTATGCAACAAGAGAGTGAAGATGAAATAGTCAATGCATCTCTGTACCACAAGTAAAATATTTTGAGTGGAAGATGGTTGAGATTGATTCCTGTATCGACGGACAGACACATGCTATGAAGATTCTCTTAAAAATAATAAAATACAATTAATAAATGCAATGTTTAACATGATAGTGACTTTATTTTGTCTACCCACCAATAACCAATTTGTTCAATGCTGGCGGGCAATGGCAATACACTTAAATATTTGATGTGGTTTGAGGCTCTATATTTTGACAAAGATGGCCAGCCACTAAAAAGTTTTAATCCTAGATTAGCCATTAGAGTGTGGCTACCAGTCTGATTTGTCAATTGTTATATAAGTACAGTCAGCGTCATATAGTAGGTAGCATCCACAGTATTCAAATAGTTCGGTACACCATATTATTTGTATGGCGTACTGAACTATTTGAATATACGACGCTGTCTGTACTTAATTTAAATATATAATGAAATAAATTGTATATTATTTCTACGGCCTCCTAGCTAGTCATTAGTGACAGTGACCCTGCTCTGCCTATGAAGTAGGAGGTCCCGGGTACAAATCCTCATAGGACATTTATTTGTTTTTTAATTGTGTGTGTATATATTAATGGTCTATTCCCATTTGTCCACACCTCTTGTATGGCTTTGATATGATCATAAAATATGTATAAGATAAGTATCTATTTACATTTACACATTGTATTATTGCTCTCATACATATACGGATATGTTTTTAGTGTCGGATGTCTCTTTTCTTTGAGCAAGTTTTTGTCACCTGCCCTGCTATTTAAACTGCTCAAGAATTTACAATGTTTTGTTACTAAGTATGTCGGTTAGTGTAAGGTGTAAGACTGTCCTATAATATATGTATATATGAGGACAATTTTGCAATGCGTAAGGTTAAGTAAATAAATGTACTAACAGCAACACTGCTAATTGTACATCGGTGGACTTTATTAGCTTAATACAAAAGGCATAAGGTCCACCAATGTACAATTAACAGTGTGGGTGATGGCACCATGTAGGTTTAATTTATTTTAATTATTATCACGTTTCTAAGAACAAAAATTATATTATTATTTAATAATGTTGATAGAGTTCGACCACAGAAACTTTGCAGCGCAATAGTCAGTAAACGTCATTCTCTATGGTATGTGTTTGTCAAAATCGTTTAGGTAAATATTCGTTGTGTTTTGTGATGAACGGGAAAAACATGGTGAAACCTTACAAAATCGGCGTGCGGGAATTACTTTTCCGCGTGACGAATAATTTTACACTAGGCAATTCAAGCTCAAAAACGACAATGTTTACAAAATTTAGAGTTGATGACGGGTAAGTGGAATGAAACATTTTAATACTTGCACCATATCTAAAGTCAGACCGTAAAAAGTGTGCAGCGATTTTGATAGCCCACGCAGTGCAAGTGTCATTTTAAACGTCAAAGTTCTATGAAATTATGACGTATAAATAACACTTACGCTGCGTGGGCTATCAAATCCGCTGCAGACTTTTATTGTTGCGACTATATTACATAAATAGATAATATATTATAATATTGGTTTAGACTAAGGTTTCACACCAAGTTGAACACACCTAGTAGGTATAGGCATTACCTTATGAACTTTCTCTAACATTTCGAAAAACCCATTGGTTCGAGGTGGGTTTTGAGATCGAAGTCCTCTAACCCACAACCTCCATGCTTATGCTTACGGCATGGGTGGCCTACTAGTTAAAGCTTAAATTTATTTTGAATGTATGTTTATTGTTTTAATGGTTTATTTCGTTTTTCCGAAATCCGAAGTTCGCGAATTGCGGGCAATTTCTCTGTCAATATAATTACGCCTTAATGGGAGTAAAAGAGAAAGATGCTCGCAATTTGCGAACGTTGGTGTTTGCGGTTGGCCCTCTGTACCTATTTACTGCTAGGCCGTCGCGGATATTACAAAAGCTCAATAATTTTGATGAAGCCAAATGTCATATTCTCACAAATATCTCAATATTTTTTTTTTTTTATAGATAAAATAAAACATTTATTTACATACAATATATATACAGTGGTACTACTAAACGAAATTAATAACTAGCTTAAATCTAAAATAGGCCCTTGAGGCATTGTACCAAGGATGATGGCGGCATTTCCTCGCTGTATCGCAATGCTGATTATATTATTTATCAACATTTAGTATATGTATACATATTAATAGTGACATATATTGTTGGAATTAAACTTATTTAACCATAAATGCACCGCTTAAATTTTTCATAGACGGTAAATATGGTAGAAATTTCACAAGTATCAAGACTATTTAATCCATTTTCTGTGGTGTTGTCGCATACTGATTTTTAAAAACTATTTTTTATCTAGCGCTGCAAAGTTTCTGTGGTCGAACTTTATGATCAAGATCATTAAGTATGAGGATTTACCATAGAGGTACAATCATATAGAGATGACACGGGGGAGGGGCCAAACGACCGATCGAGATGCACTTATGGAAATTTCAGTAGGAGTAGCAGAGAAAGCGGTATTATTGCTTGTCCTTGTCACAGTCGCACTTTTTGTTTGTTCCCCACCAAAAATTTAGTATGGTTTATGGTGGGCAACAAATAACCCGACCAAATTACGTAGATTGTTTTTGGTATGTTGTCAGGAATGTTAAAACGTGTTTTTAATATTGTCGCTTTGCATATGTTTTGTCCCTCACGGAGGCACGCGTATAGCTCATCTATGTAATACTAGGTCTATGGGATTTACTACAGTGACATCTATTGATAGTTTTTCTCAAACAATCGAGCTATTTAGTGTGTTACAACGGCAAGAAACTAACTGTCTAATAATGCGATAGATGGCGCTTAGAATAGTTCATGCCATTATTTATTTATTTTTTTCTGCGTCGATTTACTATGTGTAAATGGATGTTTTAAAAGGTTTTTGTTGTAATATAGTAAATAAATTAGAACTATACATGTTAATTTAAAAATTGGCAAGATTTCAAATGACACAAATATCTATTTTGGCCCAATGGTGCTCTGAGTGACATCTCTTGAATTTCTGTGGAACTAAGCGAGGCTTGTATGGGTCGGCGACTCTATATATATTTACTTTATGATTATACCTATGGTTAATAAGTTAAAATATTTCTTTATAATTTTATAATTTTCATTTATATGTATTTTAGCTTAAATTTTACAATAACACGTCATTTTTAATTACTCGTTAGCAATATCTTCCGATTCACGAAAGAAATTTCAGACTTTCGGGTAATTCTGTTTATACTACTGGCAACACAGGATAGCGCTGTGGACATTTGACAATTCGGATCTAGATAACTTCATGCCCTGACCGTCATCCTTGTCGAACGCGTGTTAATTGTTATTTCCTTCTCGCTCAGTGTCAGCAGTCGCAGTGTTTTCCAAACTTTTCACGTCGTAAGCTTGGTAATTAATGTGTAACTGTGAATTAGTTTTTTAAACGTTTGTCTTGTATAGATAAATAAAGTTTAATTTAATACATTAGATTTGTTTTATTTTACTATGTTTCTACATGAATAACTTAAAATTAATGCCGTTAAAATAATTTTCACCGTTGGTTAAAATTCTCCCACATTTCAAAGTTTGAGAACCTGTAAACAGCATGATGACGTAGGCGCGTGTCAGTTAGGTCATACGCGAATCTCGGAATGGAGTACCAGGCGGAGTATATTATTATACCATGCATCCATATTTAGCCGTATTATTTTGTATGGAGACGGCCGCTATATGACGGCACCGCTATCCTAGGAAAACCGAGCTTTACCTCTGCCATTGTCTCCCGGCAGTTTTGTTTGGGATCTCGCCACCATGCTCCAAAAGTAGATGATGGTTACCGGATCTGAACTATGTTTCCACAAGGGAACGTACCTATACCTACTACATACTAACCTTTGTTACGATAACTGTGTCATTATTTGGGTCTGACGGCTAGCACTGTAAACTCCCGGTCTATCGTAAAACCGTCATGTCTAACAGTTTTGAAACTTTTGAATGATTCACGGTTACTTTCACTAGACTTATATCGACCGGGATATGGACCGTGGGATACAAAAGGTAATCACGGACCATATCCCGGTCGATATAAGCCCGTCATGTGTAACAAATCATTGCCTTGACATAAATATCATTTGCAGGCCTACGCGTCGTATACAACGCATCGCAACCCATCAACTCGCGCGTACAGTCGGCCTCGGTGCGCTGCGTCGACTGCTCCGTGCCGCGGTACACGCCGCTCGACCCTAGTGCCACCTACCGTGTGGTTACACAGAACTACATTGGCGACGGCGGCGGCGGCTACACGGTAAATAACGATGATGAGACTAGGGGGGATCCTTTGTTTGCCATATAGTTTTAAGTCATAATGTATCGTTTGTCATATCATCGTTAGTCATAAAACTGAAACCCTTAACTTTTCAGGACTTTCGTAAGGTTATTCTATAGATAGGTTAGGTTTGTTTTATGGCAATCCTGAAAAGTTACGGTTTTCTGAGAAAAACCATTTATGACTAACGAAAATTCGGACAAACAATACATTATGACTTAAAACTATTTGGGAAACAATAGAGACCCGAGACTAGGCCTTTCGTAATATCGTAGTTCTTACGCTGTGCAACGCCTCCCCAAACGGCACATTCACATTGTGGGAAACGCCCCTGTGGGTTTAGTGGGTAGGTTTCTCCCCCTCTTTCTCAGTAGAACGGGGACAGGATGATCCCCACGTCATGTCATCCCCACCATCAAAAAAAAAGTTGACCTCTTGAACGCCAAGAACACAGTCGTCGTCACTAGTCGTGCCCACTGAGCCAGGGACCAAGTGTTATAATGGACGATGTCAAAGTAACCTTCACACTTTCAAATCTCTCTTGCGCCCGGGACCTAGGCGTGTCAGTGACGTCACAGTGTAAAATTAAGTAACAGTGGACCGACGCCTTTGATGTTTGCGTAAATGCCACGGCACAAGAACACAGTAAGGTTGTCACAGACTTTTACACAACTGTCCAAAATAATATGTAACAATTAATAAGACACGCTATCCCTTTATGTAGTACCGAGCTACTAACAATGGCGATGTATGCAGCTCGGGTGCGCGCGACCCACCCCTCGCCCCTCGCATCCCGCACGATTGCCTTAATTGTCTAGAACTCTAGACGGCTTCGTCGAACTGTGGTGACGTTTTTGTTTATGACATAAAGCGTTCAAAAGGTAACACTTTTATACTAAAATTTCAGATGCTGTCAGAAAACCGCGAAAACCTGGAGAATCTGCAGCTGGACTACGTGATGCTGCAGGAGTTCCTGCGGCACCAGGGCGCCGTGATGCAGGACCTGGACGGACGCATCGAGACCGTCTTTTAGGACCTAAGTTTTAAGTTTGAAATGTCGTCAGTCGTCTTCCTGATATGAGATTTTATACGGAGTTGAGCAATTGTCAGCAAAGTCAAATGTATACGTTTTTTGGTTTTATAAAGCAGGAACGAATATAATATTCCCAACTTGAATTTAATTTCAATGGGGTTCAATTTTGTGTAATATGTATCTGACACTTTTACCTATGTTCGTTATAGTCCGTTTTTTAGCATTAGAAAAATGGTAAACAATCTTGACGTCTTTTTTTTTAAAAACACTTTTGAAAAATAAATCACGGCAATATGTAACAATTATGAATCATATACGATTATTTACATATTTTAAAAAGCGCTTTTCAATGGGGTTGGCCGGTGGAAGTTTTTAGCAGATGGCGCCATCATAGCTTGCCCCGTCAATCCCTAGAATTGTGTCAAATTTTTGTTTTTTTAATACCCTGGATGCCAGCTCTTTAAGCCAAATCTCATAGAAAAAGGGGCAAGCTATGATGGCGCCATCTAGGCAAACCTTTGACAGTTGCCAACCCCATTAAAAGACGTCAAGATCGTGTAGTCTTTTTCTAATGCTAAAAAAATTAACTATAAGTGGATAAAGTCAACATAATTATATTTGACAGTCAAAATTAAAAGAACCGCTCCACTACGTACAAAATCATGTTAATATCCTCGTAAGGCCCAGCCATACAAATGAAAAATCCAGAATTTGCCACTGAAATTTGAACCTTTAGTGCAGAGAATAGTGTTGATTTTGGTTTTGTACGAACATTTAACGAAACAACAAATGCGACTCTGTTCCAATTGAATACTATTTAAATTTCATCGAACTGATTAAGTACTATAGATAGAACCTGGGGCCTTAGGAGGCAGAGCTCTATTCTATATGTTAAAATTATAAAAGGTGAAAACGCGACAAACACGTTAAAAAACAGATACCATATATTGTGATATAAAAAAACACATTCAATCAAACAAAACGAGTTTTATTTGTTCCACATCATTATTTGCAATAACTATATTTAAATACAAAACTTATTTACATTTTTTCCTGCACTGCCACAGTAATGTAGCACATAAGTATTTGCTATTTTTATAAAATATTTTATACAGGATGATTCATGAGACGTGAGCAGGACTAATCCTGCACACTCAGTAACTGATAATCGATCGATCACCGTCGTATTTAGGAGGTTTCTCCACACTTTTTCCTATTATTTAACTTGTTGGTGAGGGCGAATTTAATTCTCAACAATCATGGTCACCCTACAGGACCTAATTAATAAACATAAAACCTCTTTAACCGTAATGGCATTTTGATTATGAAGAAAATAAACAATCAAACTTGAGTGAGATACGAGTTTTCAAAAGTATCCAGACCGTGATGACAGTAATGACATTCAATTTGACACAGAATATCGGTAGTTTAGTATACTAATTTAAGGGTGACCATGCATGTCGTAAAAAATTTAATAACTTTTTTTTTGCAACATGACTAGAAAATTAACGTTAACCTCACTAATACTGATACGAAACAGTTGCTTATAATTAACGATATGCGCAGTGTTAGCCCTGCTCACGTCTCCTGAATCACCAAATACATAGCGTTATACTAACATTTTCTATTTTACAAAATAAAAAAAAACAAGCCAGCAAATATATAAACAACCAAAAACTAGCCTATTTTATGGTTGACAAAATTAAATTTGCGCCCATCTCTCGAACAACTTGTACCTATATCGAATACGTGCAAATTATATTTCGTCATCTATGATATACATACTGGTCTGCAATATTGCAACAAGTCAAATAAGACCTGTTTTAAATTCGCGTATCGATGTCAAAAAATGTACACTAAAGTGTCTAAAGGGGCCCACTGATTAACAGTCCGCCGGACGATATCAGCCTGTCAGTTGTTCGGAGCTGTCAAATTTTGCTTTTAACTGACAGGCCGATATCGTCCGGCGGACTGGTAATCAGTGGGCCACTTTAGGGTGGTATTCTACCTGTCCAATTGTTTTGTCCAATGTTAGTGCGTATCACTCTCTCATTAAAGCAAAATGTGAGACGCAATACACATAGGACAAAGAAATTGGATAGGTAGAATACCACCTTAAAGTAATTCATAATATTGAACACAATTTCATATCAAGTGCACCTCTTATGCTTATTCGTCAATAACATTATGATTTAATAAATCATTGAAATTGATTCAGTGTTCAATATTTAAATACATAGTTAATATAATAATAATTCTGAGTTTAATGAGATAATAATAATAATCAAATCTAGTTTTTTATTTCATTGCCAGTTTTTTTGGGCTACTTGGAACTATGAAGATTACAAGCTCTAAGTACGAATATTTTGTCATTTATGAGTGAGAGTATTAAAGAGTATTAACTGTTACAATGTTGGTTTGATTTCAAATAGCCCTGTATTTACCATATATACATTTCATATGGTTACATATTGCACTAAGATATCGGCTGCTATACGCTCCAAGATATCGTATATAAATTAATATTTTATATTTACTGATTATTTTGTGCTAACCGAGGCAACCGAGGTTTAAAAGGCGATAATGCCTTTACGGTATATCGCCGCTATACTTACTGAACGTCGTATCTGGAACACTCATTTGATGACAAAAACACCCGTATTCCAGATATGAATCTGCAACAATCATTTGATGGAAATGTCGCTTTTCTTTCATTCGGAATACGGGTGTTTTTGTCATCAAATGAGTGTTGCAGATACGACGTTGAGTAAGTATAGCGGCGATATGTATGAAAGGCCGCTTTCGGTTAAAATGTCATGTACGGATTTTTTGTATAATTGGACTACATAAAATTAACTACACAAATTTTCTTCACTCAAATTTACTACTATACTTAAGTAGTCGAAAATATAACAAAACTCGTTTGGAATGCGCGACTGTGATAGTAATGAACGATACGTGATTTAGATTATCTGGCTTTTCAGAAATATAAGTTTCAAAAAGAAAACCAAACTCACATAACGAAACTCGCATGGCAACTGTCGCCCCCTCCACTCTCGTCTAAAGGCTCATTTAGACGGCGCGCGAACTCGCATGCGATTTTAGTTACATTGCGGACTATTGGTTACATCCAATTCAGTCGACCAATCAAATCCTCGCACCGTCTAAATCAGCCTTAACAGGTGGCCAGCTCAACCTGTGGCACATGTATGAAGGGCAGACGGTGCTTGAAGTCGGTGAGGTCGGTAATGAAGGCGTCGAGGTTGTCGGCGCCGTCGCCCGGCTCGGCCGCGGTCAGCACGCGGAGCGCGTAGCCCGCGGGGGTGGGGGTGGGGGGAGCTGTCGTGTTGTTGGGCGTGGCGGACTTGTGACCTACGATCTGGAAACGTTATTACAACTTTATAGTAATAGTTCAAACAGCAACACTCTGTAACTTCGGTGGATCTTATCACAAAATGCATAAGGCCCACCGATGTACTCAATAAAGATGCTGTAAATAATGTGGGTTGACACATTTTTGCTAAACACCATCCAGTTAACAGTGTGGGCGATGGTACGGTTCGAATAGGAGAGATTCAGGGCTTGAGGAAGTGTAGGAGTACTCGCACCGACTGATATTAACCCGTGGAGTCTACATTAACAGCCAAAAAACGACTTTAGGGGCTCAAGGGGTAAAAGTCGGGAGTGTGGAGGGTCTAGCGGGGCTTCAGGTGGATTCCTCAAAAGGTTCATCCACATATTACGTCACAGCAACAGGGGGAGGGGGGGTCATGCGAAGTGTGACAGTACGACCAGTACGTATTAAACACCTCTTTCCTATGAAAAAGTGTGACAAGAGGGGTAGGGGAGTCTAAAAAAAATCGAAACTTTGTGTGATGTACCTAATTAATGGATGATCCCAAACTTCCCATGCGAACTATATTATGGGCCCACACTTGTTGTCTACTATTGCTATTTAAATATAAAATACAATGTATAGTTTAGGAAGTTCAATTTGACTCTTTAATAATATGCAATTCGGAATTTTTTCAGCGTATGTTTGTTAAAAAGTTAGTGTAAAGTACCTGTATGGAGAGTTTCCTGAATTTAGACTTGTTGCCGGTCGAGAAGTGGCTCTCAACCCAACTCTTGAGATCTGACAGCTTGATTTTTTCAATGGCATCCGCCTAAAAAACAAATACACAATGTTATAACATTAAATAATGCCATACTGAAACTAGACAAGGATTTACTGGACCTACTCGTATATATGGCTTATTAGGATTAGCAAAAAGAAAATAGCGACTTTCTTTAACCGATGACCGTCGCCGTTTTCTAATATCAAAAATACATAACTTTATGAAATTGATAGGATAAATACATGCTATTTTTTCCTGTGTATGTATCGTACCTCTAAGAACAGCCTCTGGAATTGGTATTCCCTGCTAACTATTTCTCTCCAATTCCTTTCGACCTGAAATAAATTAAACACATAAAATGACTCATTACCGTAAGCATTAATTAAAAGATAATTCCTTTATTTAACCTCCTGAGACTAAATGTACATTACAATGCACATAATCGTGCAATCTAATTTGAACCTTTCATGAACCAAATAAAGTAGCATTTCTTTTGTTTTATTGCTTTTTAGAACAAATTAAATTCGTTCTTATTTACTTATAGAATAGGATTCAAATTAAAAATTCGAAAACTTTATATGGTGGGTCTTACGAAGTTAATAGTATTTTTATAACACAATAAAAACACTAGAAACTTACAAATAAAAAAATAGTTAAAATAGGGTTCGTATCGTAAGCGTCACTCTAACACTTTTCTGCAGGTAAATCTTGTCTCTTACCTCCTCTTTGAGTTCGTAGTCGGTGGTATGCTTGAGTTGGACCAGCGAGCTCTTGGTGGCTTGGAGGGTCTTCTCGCCGAGGCGACGGACGTCGCGCGAGAATTTCTGCAGGTAAATACCGTCTCTTACCTCCTCTTTGAGTTCGTAGTCGGTGGTATGCTTGAGTTGGACCAGCGAGCTCTTGGTGGCTTGGAGGGTCTTCTCGCCGAGGCGACGGACGTCGCGCGAGAATTTCTGCAGGTAAATACCGTCTCTTACCTCCTCTTTGAGTTCGTAGTCGGTGGTATGCTTGAGTTGGACCAGCGAGCTCTTGGTGGCTTGGAGCGTCTTCTCGCCGAGGCGACGGACGTCGCGCGAGAATTTCTGCAGGTAAATACTGTCTCTTACCTCCTCTTTGAGTTCGTAGTCGGTGGTATGCTGGAGTTGGACCAGCGAGCTCTTGGTGGCTTGGAGCGTCTTATCGCCGAGGCGACGGACGTCGCGCGAGAATTTCTGCAGGTAAATACTGTCTCTTACCTCCTCTTTGAGTTCGTAGTCGGTGGTATGCTCGAGTTGGACCAGCGAGCTCTTGGTGGCTTGGAGTGTCTTCTCGCCGAGGCGACGGACGTCACGCGAGAATTTCTGCAGGTAAATACTGTCTCTTACCTCCTCTTTGAGTTCGTAGTCGGTGGTGTGCTTGAGTTGGACCAGCGAGCTCTCGGTGGCTTGGAGCGTCTTCTCGCCGAGGCGACGGACGTCGCGCGAGAATTTCTGCAGGTAAATACTGTCTCTTACCTCCTCTTTGAGTTCGTAGTCGGTGGTATGCTTGAGTTGGACCAGCGAGTTCTTGGTGGCTTGGAGCGTCTTCTCGCCGAGGCGACGGACGTCGCGCGAGAATTTCTGCAGGTAAATACTGTCTCTTACCTCCTCTTTGAGTTCGTAGTCGGTGGTATGCTTGAGTTGAACCAGCGAGTTCTTGGTGGCTTGGAGGGTCTTCTCGCCGAGGCGACGGACGTCGCGCGAGAATTTCTGCAGGTAAATACTGTCTCTTACCTCCTCTTTGAGTTCGTAGTCGGTGGTATGCTTGAGTTGGACCAGCGAGTTCTTGGTGGCTTGGAGCATCTTCTCGCCGAGGCGACGGACGTCGCGCGAGAATTTCTTCATGAATGCCTCTATCCGGCTGTCGACGTGCGAAACACTGATAACAAGAAAATTATATAAAAATTAGGTCGTTTCAACTTCCAGGCATAACTTTGTACTTAATGTCACAGGTAATGAAAAGAATACGGCGAATAACTACGACGAGGAACTTGTTTACCACGCGAATTCGTTTACTAGAAAGGGGTTCTCAACCAATTCCTTGACATTAAACTAGAAAAGGATAGCGACACTGTTTGCCGTCTCTTTCGCGCTAGTATCAACGATGCACTTGTTGCACTACGCAAACAATAGAAAATCCAGCAGTGACCTTCGACAAGCCAGGTAGTCGGGTAACTGGTTATTTAATACTTTAGGTAAGTATATTTTAAACAACACTATATTAAAAAAAAAAAAAAAAAAAATTAAAATTATTTATTTTCGTAAAATATACACGTGTTTATAAAGTAGGGGATAGTGCTGCCCGGTAAGCAAAATTTGCCTGTGTTGGGCAACACCGCTCTTCCTTAATTAACAGATTGTTACACGAAAATTTCAAGTACTAGTTTAAGTAAGTCTAATAGTATAACATATGGATACAATTAAGATCATATATAACAATTGTTTATAGAACTAGGTAAATATCTGGGTTGTCAGACATGCAGTAATAAATAAAGGAATAAAGGAGCCAGTAAGTGTGTGTGTGTGTGTGTGTGTGTGTGTGTGTGTGTGCGCGTGTGTGTGCGCGCGCGCGTGCGCGTGTGAAAATATACTGCTATATTTAACACGGGTGGATAAAATAAGAAGTATGGCCTATAATTTATACGGGAAATTGAAACAATACTCGGTTAATATACACTCGGATACAATGTATGCGTTTATTCAATGTTTAAAAGCATATTTATTAATAAATAACACTCAATGTTCTAATACTCAAAAACATTTTTCGACCAAGATCGCGGGATTTGAGTCATGTCCATATTCAGATTTCTACTAGGAATCCCGCGGTGTGGCACCGACCTTGCCGATCACTGATGATATTAAAGCTCTCCAAAGGTCTCTCTACTTGTTGGTCCCCACGCAAGCCTATCTAAAGACCGGGATTTATAGACCCGTGAAGTCCAAGGAGATACAAAGAATATATTATCTATGTAAAATATTATTTTATATAGATGATCTACCTGAACTTGCCAGCCTGCGTGTTGACAGTGACGCTGACGCCCAGCACCCCGAACGTGTACCGCATCATGCTGAACACGCTGTACCCGAGCTGCTCCTTGGCGCGCAACACGTCGAACACCGGCTCCTCCATCACCACCTACCTGAACTTGTCAGCCTGCGTGTTGACAGTGACGCTGACGCCCAGCACCCCGAACGTGTACCGCATCATGCTGAACACGCTGTACCCGAGCTGCTCCTTGGTGCGCAACACGTCGAACACCGGCTCCTCCATCACCACCTACCTGAACTTGTCAGCCTGCGTGTTGACAGTGACGCTGACGCCCAGCACCCCGAACGTGTACCGCATCATGCTGAACACGCTGTACCCGAGCTGCTCCTTGGTGCGCAACACGTCGAACACCGGCTCCTCCATCACCACCTACCTGAACTTGTCAGCCTGCGTGTTGACAGTGACGCTGACGCCCAGCACCCCGAACGTGTACCGCATCATGCTGAACACGCTGTACCCGAGCTGCTCCTTGGTGCGCAACACGTCGAACACCGGCTCCTCCATCACCACCTACCTGAACTTGTCAGCCTGCGTGTTGACAGTGACGCTGACGCCCAGCACCCCGAACGTTACCGCATCATGCTGAACACGCTGTACCCGAGCTGCTCCTTGGTGCGCAACACGTCGAACACCGGCTCCTCCATCACCACCTACCTGAACTTGTCAGCCTGCGTGTTGACAGTGACGCTGACGCCTAGCACCCCGAACGTGTACCGCATCATGCTGAACACGCTGTACCCGAGCTGCTCCTTGGTGCGCAACACGTCGAACACCGGCTCCTCCATCACCATCTGTATACACATCTTGGTTAGCGCTTCAAGAGGATTAAAGTCTGTAAAGCATTCAATCTTAAAACGAACGCACTTCCATAAGGGTTTGAATAGGGATACAATATCTACGGAAATAACTACGTGAAATTCGAATCTAGACCCAGATTATCCCTTAACCTTTTGAACGCCACAGACGGCAATTGACGTCAACGCAAAATCATGACAACGACGCCAAAGACGGCATTTGACGTCGATCGTTTTTTGATGAAAATCTACTGAAAAACACCCCAATTTTAGGTTGTCATTATTTATTCACAAAACTAAATTTTAACCCCGTGGCGTCAGTGGCACGGCAAATGGATGCGCCGTTTGGCGTTAAAAGTTGGATCCCGGTTGCATATGTTACCCTATATTGACATACACTTTTATTCGTGCCATCATTTAGATGTGATGAAAGAAAGCGGGGGGCTTTCATTTTAAGATTGGTTAAATTCTAATACGAAAGTGATATAGTTGTTCGATTTGTAGCTGGCCCCGACCGGCTAATCCTTGGTCTATTGTTAAGTAAAACCGCGTGTGCTAATTGCCTGCATAAAAAATGGTTCAGTCACTTTAACCGGTTATTGTATTACAACTCCTATGGAAAATAAGATTCAAAATGAACATAAATGGAAAAATAATTTGCAACTGCGGTTACTAAGTGCCGTGCCGGCGAGTCGAACGCTATTGAATCAGTCTAAAATATGTCATCGAGATGCGTAACAAAGGCGCGTTATCGGAGAGCGCACTTACACTGTTTTTTTGAGCGTTGGACTAGCCCGCGCTCAGGTGCCAATTAGAATCATACGACCCTTTTTTTTTCAGTAGCACGCGCGGTTTTACTTAACAATAGACAAATGATTAGCCGGTCGGGGCCAGCTACAAATTGAACAACTATAACAACACACTTAAAAATACATAGTTTTGTGTCATTTTGTCATAGCAGTGACCCTCATTTACAATTCTTGGTAAGGAGGATCCAACTTTACTGGAAATATGTAAAGTTATACTTGATGACGTTTTGCTGTCATCCCCCATCAAACAACACACGGCTATGTCTGAAACGTGCGAAGAGTCTAGAAGGGATAGTGTAACAGTAGGATATTACAATTTGGTATCATAGCAGACGCCACTGGTGATCGTAGAGCTGGCAGCTTCCTCGCACAAAGAATAAGTATTGCGATACAGCGAGGAAATGCTGCCAACATCCACGGCACCATTCCGCAGGCAGGCGGTAGTTTGTAGTTATTTATTTTAAAATTAGTTTTATTTATTTTTAGATTTCGTTTTTTAAGTTTTATAGGTTAGTTTTTAATTAGTTTTATGTTCAGATTATATGTTATTAATAAATTTACATTTGGTATTGATTTTGTGTAAATAAAAATAAAAAACTCTTGGCTAGCAAATGTAGTCAGCTGCAGAGAAACAGCGCAGCTGACTGTACAGTCATCTGCAATAATATGTTACACAACGAAGGCCGTAAAAATATCTGACAAGACCTTATTGGTCGCCATAGTCGTGTCACACATTTTTGCGGCCTTCGAAGAGTAACATATTATTGCAGGTGACTGTACTATGGACAATGCTTTTGGAGTCAGGGTATGTTATAACAGGATGCTGGACTATGAGAGCTCACCATGAGAACTTCGAGCGTGGCGGTGTCTTGACGAGTGGTGGCCTCCCCCTGGTAGTAGTTGGTGACGATACTGTTGGTGGATTCAGGGTTGAGGCTCATCACGCGGATCTTCTTCTCTCCAAGAGGCAGCTGGTGCACTTGTAACTGTTGAGTTATTAAATGAAACATTGTCTCTTAGCAATATGCTTCATTTTCGTATTGCAAGCATTAAAATGACAGTTGTCGCCGATTCAATCAAAATAAAATGGAAATTATTAAAAAAACAATTAGGCAAAAATTATAAAAAGCGTTTTATTCCCAATAAGGAATAAAAAAATTGTGTGTAATTAAGGATGATACTATTAATATTAAAAGATTCACTAAAAACCGAATGATTTTAGACTTGTAAAATTCCATCCATGGAAGCTACTCCAGGATCAAAAGATTGTTGCCATCTTTTTAAAAACCTAAACACATCTATCGTAAGGAACATCATACTCTAAACCTGTACGGTTACCATCAGTTTGTCACTGACATAAACGCCGTCGAGAACGTAATTTACTTTCTATACATCTCGCTCGCACTCGCATATTAGTGCAAACGGGATGTATAGAAAGTAAATTACGTTCTCGACGGCGTTTATGTCAGTGACAAACTGATGGTAACCGTACTGGTATCATTCCAGTTAAGGGTGTTATTCTACCTGTCCAATTTGTTTGTCCAATGCCTTTGCGTCTCGCTCTCTCATTAAGCAAAATGTGAGACGCAATACACATTGGACAAAGATATTAAACACTTCTATCGTAAGGAACATCATACTCTAAACCTGGTATCTTTCCAGTTAAGAGCGCTATTACATTTCGGCGTTGAGCGAGTTTAGGTATTTTACGCGCTGCGGCAGGCCGTGCGAGCTCAGTATGCCGATCCCTTCTACCACACTCGCACTACAATGATGGATTAAACATTCTTGATCCTTCGCGAAGCATATTGAAATCAACCATAACAACACTAACTGTACTTAACTTTTAAAGTTCTAAAACTGTTATTTGGTAAGTACGAAAATACTAAATGCAGTGCAAATGTACATAGGGGCTGTTCATAAATTACGTCATCTATTTTTGACGATTTTTGACCCCCCCCACCCGAGCTTCGGATGAATCTGTTTCCTCCTACGTCATGTTACCATCATCCGGTGTCCAGACCCCCCCCCCACTCCGCCCATTTGAAACGACGTAATTTGTGAATAGCCCCATACTCGTACTTATGAAGGTATATTACTCGAAAGAAATTATAGGTACCTACTCGCTTATTTACATGTTTCGTCATTGCATTTGGTACCTATAGGTTGTAAAGTTTGTATCAACGAGGGTTTAAAAACGAACTGGTACTGAGGATCTGATGATGATTAAGGTGGTCACGGATACCAATCAACCATGTAGTAACATGATTAGGCTCGTTTGATTCGTCTCAACAAGATCTTTGACACTGAAGATACACAGGGTCTGATGATGGAGCTGGAAGGTGGCCACGGGTACCAGTCTATCATGTAACTAAACAACTTCGTGTTTGGGCTCGTTTGATTCGTCTCAACAAGATCTTTCACACAAGACAGTACTCAGGGTCTGATGATGGAGCTGGAAGGTACCATTACCAATCAACCATGCAACTAAACCACATCGTGTTTAGGATCGTTTGATTCGTCTCAACAAGATCTTTGACACTAGGTGATACTCAGAGTCTGATGATGGAGCTGGAAGGTGGTCACCGGTACCAATCAACCATGCAACTAAACCACTTCGTGTTTAGGCTCGTTTTATTCGTTTCAACAAGATCTTTGACACAAGATAGTACTCAGGGTCTGATGTTGGAGCCGGAAGGTGGTCACCGGTACCAATCAACCATGCAACTAAACCACTTCGTGTTTAGGCACGTTTTATTCATCTCAACAAGATCTTTGACACAAGGTAGTACTCAGGGTCTGATGATGGAGCGCGAAGGTGGCGACGGGTACCTGTCTATCATCATCAGACCCTGAGTAGTATCTTGTGTCAAACATCTTATTGCGACGAATCAAACGAGCCCAAACATGAAGTGGTTCAGTTACATGGTAGACTGGTACCCGTGGCCACAGTCCAGCTCCATCATCAGACCCTGAGTACTAACTTGTGTCAAAGATCTTGTTGCGACGAATCGAACGAAGCCAAACATGAAGTGGTTTAGTTGCATGGTTGATTGGTACCGGTGACCACCTTCCGGATCCATCATCAGACCCTCAGTACTACCTTGTGTCACAGATCTTGTTGCGACAAATCAAACGAGACCAAACACGAAGTGGTTCAGTTACATGGTAGACTGGTACCCGTGGCCACCTTCCAGCACCATCATCAGATCCTGAGTACTATCTTGTGTCCAAGGTCTTGTTGAGACGAATCAAACGAGCCTAAACACGAAGTGGTTTAGTTGCATGGTTGATTGGTACCGGTGACCACCTTCCGGCTCCAACATCAGACCCTGAGTACTATCTTGTGTCAAAGATCTTATAGAAACGAATAAAACGAGCCTAAACACGAAGTGGTTTAGTGGCATGGTTGATTGGTACCGGTGACCCCCTGCCGGCTCCATCATCAGACCCTGAGTACTATCTTGTGTCAAAGATCTTGTTGAGACGACTCAAACGAGCCTAAACACGAAGTGGTTTAGTTGCATGGTTGATTGGTACCGGTGACCACCTTCCGGCTCCATCATCAGACCCTGAGTATTATCTTGTGCCAAAGATCTTGTTGAGACGAATCAAACGAGCCCAAACACGAAGTGGTTTAGTTGCATGGTTGATTGGTACCGGTGAACACCTTCCGGCTCCATCATCAGACCCTGAGTACTATCTTAAGTCAAAGATCTTATTGAGACGAATAAAACGAGCCTAAACACGAAGTGGTTTAGTTGCATTGTTGATTGGTACTGGTGACCACCTTCCGGCTCCATCATCAGACCCTGAGTACTATCTTGTGTCAAAGATCTTGTTGAGATGAATAAAACGAGCCTAAACACGAAGTGGTTTAGTTGCATGGTTGATTGGTACCGGTGACCACCTTCCGGCTCCATCATCAGACCCTGAGTACTATCTTGAGTCAAATAAATACATATAGAATGTCAGGTCGTTTCAAATATTTTTAATCCTGTCCGGTAGTTTATTAAACTGTACCATTATAAATTATAATACTATAAAAACAGTGCTAGGATCAAAGTCTCTCGTTGCGGTTTACACGCACACAGTATAGCGTTTTACACGGCGCCCGCCGCACACAATGATAAGAAACCTCGTCGTCGCCGTTGAAAATGTGCGGAGCCGACCGACACACGTCCTGCCTCTACAAGCTCTGCCGCGGCACTGAGCTGGCGCAGCGCGCGTCATCGGTAATATAGAGTAGTTTTCAAAAAATTGCCAAAAAATTATAGTAGAATTTCATAAACACTAATGTATACCAACAGTATAAGCAAACGTTGCAGATTGCTTGAGTATGAAAATGACTTCGATATTAAGTAGATTTTCGTAGGAATTGACACTTGTTTCGGAGAGAAAATCGAGTTCGTTTTACTTTGATTTTCTCTTTCTCAAAGGTATGTAGGAAAAATATAGTTTGATATGCCTAAAGTACAGGGTATTAGTAATACAAAATAGCCAGGTTTAGCAGAGTAAAATGCTCAACATTTCCAAATAAGAGCTCGCCATTCAGTGCTTCACGGGGTTTTTCGGAAACGACCATCAGAAAAAAAATCATTACTAATTGAATAAGTCCTTTTTCTAATATTTACAACGATATTTATAAAGATAAGAAGACGCTTTTACTGGAACAAGTACTCATTGTTTCTAATAATGAGCGCAAAGTCCTGAATTTCGTCGACTAGTATCATCAATTTTGCATTATTTCGACTTTTCTTGTAAGAGCGCTCTTAAGGGTGGTATTCTACCTGTCCAATGTCTTTGCGTCTCACTCTGTCATTAAGCAAAATGTGAGACGCAATACACATTGGACAAAGATATTAGACGGTTGGAAAACCACCCTAAGTCAAATTTGTCAGTTACCATAACAGCACATCGGGCCACACACTATAGTCTGTATCTTTAGGTATTTAAACTAGCAAAAAGCAGAGCTTTGTAAGGGCTCGCGGAGGTTTTCTACCTTAACGTACCGAACCGGTTGCTGTCCGGTACGCCTGTCTGTTACAGCTTTTACTTTGTCCTTTTATAGGAGACCTACCGGCGGAGTCGAATTAAACTTCAGTTAAAATAAATCTCCTATAATTAATTAATAAATACATCAACATTCAAATGACACGGAAAAATCAGCGATTGTTTCTGAATGTCATGCTTCAGCTTAAAACTCGTTGAACCGTAGACGTGTGGCCAAAAAGGCCAGTCCGCTACACTACTCCCCCGCCGAGACCGTTGCTACGGTCGATAGTCAAAAAGATGGGGCGGAAAGTGTACGGTTCGGCCGCTACGAGTTCTTTTTTCTGCAGTTTGTTCCTGCTCTAGCGGCAGATTATTGGGAGCAGATGCAGGCACTTGCGGAACTAATGGCGTGTCAGGCGTAGCGCTGCTGTGGCTGAGATTTCCCCAATCGTCTTTGGACATATACGCTGGCTTGAGCCTGTCAATACTGACAGTGTCTGCTTTCCCAGCTCTCTCTATTTTAAATGTTTTGCTTCCTCTCTGCAAAACCTTATATGGGCCAGTGTACGGGGATTCCAGTGATCCTTTGACAGGTCCATGTCGTAGGAAAACATAATCTGCAGAGCTGAGGTCCTTCGGGATATAGAACGGCCTCTGAGAGTGACGAGTGCCAGGAACTGGGATGATTTTAGCTATATGGTTGCGTAGCCTGGCCACAAAATTGCAGTAGTCGACTGCAGTAGTTTCTGAAGGCTTGAAGAAGTCACCAGGTAGGCGCAATGGCTCGCCATATACGAGCTCTGCCGCTGAAGACTGGATGTCTTCTTTCCAAGCACTGCGGATTCCGAGGAGTACCAAAGGCAAAGCTTCTACCCAGTGCGTGTTGGTATGGCACATTATGGCTGCTTTTAACTGTCGATGGAGGCGTTCGACCATACCATTGCAAGCCGGATGATAAGAAGTTGTTGGTCGATGCTCGGAACCAAGGATTGTCGCCAAACTTCGGAAAAGTTCGCATTCAAACTGTCTGCCTCTGTCCGTGGTGATTTTTGCAGGACAGCCAAAGCGGGCGACCCAGCCTGATATAAAGGCTAGTGCACAGGTCTCTGCAGTGATGTCGGCCAATGGATATGCTTCAGGCCAACGCGTAAAGCGATCGATGACCGTGAGGCAGTACCTGTAACCACAAGAAAAAGGTAATGGCCCTACTATGTCCATGTGGACGTGTGAAAAACGATGAGATGGAGTGGAGAATGATGAGATGGGAGATGAAGTGTGACGTGAAACTTTGTTCTTTTGGCAATCTGCGCATTCTTTAGCCCACAATCGGCAATCTTTCCTGATGCCAAGCCAAACAAATCTTTGCGTTACCAGGCGGATGGTTCCTTTAATGCCTGGGTGGCTCAGTCTGTGTACTGCGTCAAATACTTTTCGCCGGAAAGTTTCCGTTATATATGGTCTCGGGTATGCTGTTGAGACATCACAGTACACTTCGATATCGGAGTCAGGGATTCTCAACTTCTTTAGGTTCAGCCCTGTGCCGTGTTGTAATAGTTGATTCAATTCTCTATCTCCGTCTTGAGAATTTTCCAGCGCTTTGTAATCAATCGTATATCCACCAATTTCTTCAACTCTGGACAGGCAGTCTGCCACTACATTTAGTTTCCCTGCCACGTATTGTATGTCTGTGCTGAATTGGGAAATAAAATCCAAGTAGCGGAATTGCCTAGGAGAGCATTTGTCTCTTGTTGAGGAGAAAGCATAAGTAAGGGGTTTGTGGTCCGTGTAAATAGTGAATGGCCTGGCTTCAACCATGTGACGGAAATGCCTGATAGCGTCATATATGGCCAGCAGTTCTCTATCATATGGACTATATTTCTTTTGCGAAGGTTTCAGACGACGAGAAAAGAATGCTAGGGGTTCCCAAGCTCCAGGTGTTACTCGTTGTTGTAGTACAGCGCCAATAGCGGTATCTGAGGCGTCAGTATGGATGGCCAACTCAACGTCTGTTCGAGGATGAGCTAGGGTAGCAGCTCGAGAAAGTCCTTTTTTGCATGCCTCGAACGCTTTCATCATTTCCTGCGTCATCTCGATGGCCTGCGTAGGTTTCTTCTTTGGGCCAGTCAGCACAATATTTAAGGGTGCTTGCAGTTCTGAAGCACTTGGCACGAATCTTCGATAAAAATTAAACATGCCAAGAAATCTGCGGAGTTCTCGGACGTTTTTAGGTGCGGGATAATCCAAAATCACTTGTACTTTGGTGTCAAGGGGTTCTATCCCTTGGGCTGAAACCTTATGTCCAAAGAAAGTAATTTCCGCCTTTCCAAATTCACATTTTGCTACATTAATGAGGACACCGTAATCTTGCAGACGCTGGAATAACGTGTGGAGATGTTGTTCGTGCTCTTCTGTGTTGGAGGAGAAGATTAAGATATCATCCAAATACCCGTAGCAAAAATCAAAGCCTCGGAGCACTTCATCCATAAATCGCTGGAACGTTTGTGCAGCATTTCGGAGGCCAAACGTCATGTACGGAAAATGGAACAGCCCAAAGGGTGTTATAATGGCTGTCTTTGGAATATCATCAGGATTTACAGGAATCTGGTTGTACGCTTTGACGAGGTCAACTTTTGAAAATATTTTGCTTCCTGTCAGCTGCTGTGTAAAATCCTGAATGTGTCGTATTGGGTACTTGTCTGGGATGGTACGTGCATTAAGGGCTCTATAGTCACCGCATGGGCGCCAGCCGGCATCCTTTTTAGGAACGAGGTGCAACGGATACGACCAAGAGCTCTCGGATCTGCAAGCTGTGCCAACTTCGAGCATGGCATCAAATTCTTTTTGAGCTATTTTTAGGCGATCTGGTGGAAGGCGTCGCGGCCTGCTTGTAACCGGCGGTCCAGGCGTAGTGCGAATATGATGTATGGTATTATGCTTGGGAGTGTTATGCATGCCGGCTGGGCGTGTAATGTCAGGGTACTGACACAAAATGTTATGGTAGTTCGACTCCCCTGACATTACTTTCACTGATGCGATGGATTTTGCTGACGGCTGAGGTGGGGCCGTGATGCTCAATGTTGTTGAGTTATCTATCAACCGCTGGTTTCTGCAATCGACTACTATACTGTAGAACGATAGAAAATCAACGCCAATGATCGGCTTCGATACGTCGGCGACCACAAAATTCCAGTTGTAAATCCGACGGAGCCCCAGGTCCAGTTGCAATTGTATCGAGCCGTATGTGTGTATTATTGAACTGTTAGCAGCAAAAAGTTCATAATTAGATTTTGCACGAGCTCCTCTAATTAATGTGCGCGGATATACGCACAAGTCTGATCCTGTATCTACTAGGAAAAGTGCTTTAGAGGTATGGTCCAATACAAAAAGGCGGCCCGGGTTTATATGGCAGACGTTGGGCGCTAATTTCGGCTGCCGCTGAAGTTTTCCGCTCCTGGGTAACCGCAAGGCCTAGTACAGCGGGTAGCTCTATCGCCGAATCGGTTGTGGTAAAAGCATATGGATTGATCTCTTGGTCTCGATGCGGAACGATCTTGACGGTTGCTAGACCTAAACGGCGCTCGACTGCCACGGAAACTGGATCTAGATGTGTGCGTTGGATTTCCAGCCTTTAAGGCAGCAACTTCCCTTGTGAGTTCAGTCATTTGTCTTGCAATTTCGGATATCTCCGTGCCATGAGTGGTAGTGCCTAATGCATGAACCTGCAGAGTCTGAGGAGCGACGTCATATACCTTGTCCGCAGATTCAGCTAACTCTTCTAACGTAGCTTTGGCTTGGGACGTAATAAGCGCCTGCAGGTTGCCGGGTAAACGGCTTATCCATACGGTTTTCAGGAAATCTTCCGGAATGCCTTCACCTGCCAACGCGCGTAAGTGTCGTAGGAATCGTGACGGCTTTCTGTCACCTAGCTCTTCGTGTTTCATCAACTGTAGAAACTTTTGTTCTTTAGACACGGAGATCCTCGATATGAGCTGCGATTTTATCTTTTCATATTTATTGTCAGCTGGTGGGTTGCTAATAATATCTTTTACCTCTACGGCGTACTTATGCTCCAACTGGCCAATAACGTGGTTAAATTTGGTCGTGTCACTTGATATGCCGGCGATGGCGAACTGGGCTTCCATTTGCGAAAACCATAATGCGGGTTCCTCTGGCCAAAACGGCGGAGTGCGTACAGTGACTTTACATACCACACAAGGGGCTTCGGTAGCGGTCTTGATTTCATCCGTCATTTTTTTTGATTGCTTGTAAATTTATTATGCGATACTGTTTCAATCGGGGTCACCAATATAGGAGACCTACCGGCGGAGTCGAATTAAACTTCAGTTAAAATAAATCTCCTATAATTAATTAATAAATACATCAACATTCAAATGACACGGAAAAATCAGCGATTGTTTCTGAATGTCATGCTTCAGCTTAAAACTCGTTGAACCGTAGACGTGTGGCCAAAAAGGCCAGTCCGCTACACTTTAAAAACGTGTCCAGACGACAAAATCAAATTGCCAATATCATCCACACGTAATATACAATTTCATAAGTGCTTATTACATCCTACACGGCCGCCCAGTACTTTTTGTAAGGAACCCAACTGGCTTTCCTACATAATGTTGAGTCAGCGAGCCAATGTTCTTGAATTTATTTTTGCGTCCACTCCACACAATTGATCGAAAAACTATCCCGTCTGGACACCTACTGGCGATAATCACGCTGCTCCACACATAAACTAACACACACAGTTCCACTAGGTACAGCCAGGGTCCAGCATCAGCTCTATCTTGGGTACTGCTCTTCCAAGTTCTCATTAAGACGTGTCAGATGACCAAAACAGCGTGTGCCTATGTTGCACCAAACCTGAGTTCCACTAGGTACAGCCAGGGTTTAGCATCAGCTCTATCTTGGGTACTAATCTCCTAAGTGCTCATCAAGACGAGTCGGATGGCCAAAACAGCGTGTGCCTATGTTGCAACAAACCTGAGTTCCACTAGGTACTGCCAGGGTTCAGCATGAGTTCTACCTTGGGTACTGTTTTCCCAAGTGCTCATCATGACGAGTCGGATGTCCAAAATAGCGTGTGTCTATGTTGCATCAAACCTGATCGAGTTCCACTAGGTACAGCCAGGGTTCAGCATCAGCTCTATCTTGGGTACTACTTTCCTAAGTTCTCATCAAGACGAGTTGCATGACCAAAACAGCGTGTGCCTATGTTGTATAAAACCCGAGCTCTATTAGGCACTGTCAGGGTTCAGCATCAGCTATCTTGGGTACTGAAAGTACTGATCTACCCAGTGATCATCATGACGAGTCGGATATCCAAAACAGCGTCTATGTATGTTGCATCAAACCCGAGCTCCACTAGGTACTGCCAGGGTTCGGCATCGGCTCTATCTTGGGTACTACTCTCCTAAGTGCTCATCAAGATGAGTCGGATGACCAAACCATAATGTGCCTTTGTTACACCAAACCTGAGTTCCACTAGGTACTGCCAGGGTACTGGGTCATTTTGCTGAACTGCACGCCGACGTTTCGATTGGCGTGCAGTTCCCATACAAGTTTCAGTCGGGTTGTAGTCCGTCTGTATCGGCCCTAAGTTACTGAAGTTTGTATTAATTATGCTTATCTTTATTTATAATTTTAGCAGTTCCAAGCAATAGTAACACGAAAGGCGCCATTCATTAATTACGTAAGACAATTTTTGCCAGCTTTTGACCCCCTCCCACCTCTATGTAAGAAATAATAAGAATAGGCTGACCCCGTCCCCCTCCCACCAATATAATTTATTTTCAAAAAAATATTTTTATGAATGTTTGTTTGTACCTGTACAAAGTTACTTGAGCTCGTTTAAGCTAACTCTGCACCGTGTTTGATAGCATAGAGTGTGGAAGTATTATTTTAAACGTCATAATTTCATAGAAATTAAAAAATATATCGCATCTTTGTGATCTTACTTAAGAACTATGAAAACCCCCTCCCACCCCCTTGTAAGAAAAAATAATATATGTTCGACCCCCCTCCACCCCAAAATCGTCTTACGTAATAAATTAATGGCGCCAAAACTGTATCTCGAACTGAAAATACCCGATTTAAGTTTGCTAACACAACATGACTGATCATCACATCGTCAGCGTCACAAAACATACGAGTAAATTGACCTCCGCAGTAAATATACAGCAAGATTGATTGTTCTAGTAGGTATTCACAAAAACTGAATTGCTAAAATGGGAATCAAACCAAGTGAAGCGAGGTGGGTTGAATCCAAAATTGTACCCACTTTGGTATTCATCGTTGTTAATGGCGTAAGCGCCATCGACATTATTGAACTTGAAAACACCACATAGGTATCGTATTGTCTGAATACCCACAACACAAGCCTTCTTAAGTAGTCAATTTGTATAAGAATGTCCAATATTTATTTATTTATTTATTACTAACGCCATCTGTTAGAGAAAGAAATAATTAACATTAGCACGAATGTTAATTCATCATTTTGCCAACAGATGGCGCTAGTAGTAATACAAAGTGTTATTACTTTATTTTATTTTTTTATGTTTATAAAAAGATATTTTTATGTTTGATAACACATCTAGACATGAATTTAAATTACTATGTTAAATTTCAAACCTAACAGTGCAGTAGTTTTTCCGTAAAGTGTACCACAAGAATGCATAGTTCGTCGATTAGTGATAGGGCTCGCTTCGCTCGCCCTAATAAAAGTAAACAAACAATTTGTACATTTGTACATGTCGGGTAGCTATAACATTTATTGGTTAACCGACCAAATACAAAACCACCTGGATCCGTCACCTAACTTTAACCAAAATTTTTTGATCGTGTTATGTTATCATCTACCCTCATGGTATAATAATATACTCCGCCTGGTACTCCATTCCGAGATTCGCGTATGACCTAACTGACACGCGCCTACGTCATCATGCTGTTTACAGGTTCTCAAACTTTGAAATGTGGGAGAATTTTAACCAACGGTGAAAATTATTTTAACGGCATTAATTTTAAGTTATTCATGTAGAAACATAGTAAAATAAAACAAATCTAATGTATTAAATTAAACTTTATTTATCTATACAAGACAAACGTTTAAAAAACGAATTCACAGTTACACATTAATTACCAAGCTTACGACGTGAAAAGTTTGGAAAACACTGCGACTGCTGACACTGAGCGAGAAGGAAATAACAATTAACACGCGTTCGACAAGGATGACGGTCAGGGCATGAAGTTATCTAGATCCGAATTGTCAAATGTGCACAGCGCTATCCTGTGTTGCCAGTAGTATAAACAGAATTACCCGAAAGTCTGAAATTTCTTTCGTGAATCGGAAGATATTGCTAACGAGTAATTAAAAATGACGTGTTATTGTAAAATTTAAGCTAAAATACATATAAATGAAAATTATAAAATTATAAAGAAATATTTTATTATATTTTATAATATTATAAAGAAAACTTATTAACCATAGGTATAATGTACCCATGTAACATGTTATGTTGAAATAAAGTGGCAATGTTATTGTGACGTAGGCCCGTGTCACTCTGGGAATGGAAGACCATGTTTTATTAGACCATGTCTACCCTCAACTGGCGGGAGCCATTTGAGGTTAGATTTTATTTACTTTTATTTAAATACCTAAAGATACAGAGTATAAGGTACTTACGTTAGGAAGTTCGTTTTCAGCTAGCCCTTCCCATTTGATAGTTGACAAAACATTTTCCGATATCCGAATGGCTCTGTCCCACTTCATATTGCCTTGTATCAGCACCTGTTGAATGGAACAATATTAATGTCTGGTGGTGATGGCCGGGGTGCAGGCAGACCGAAAAGGAGATGGCGGGACGACTTGGACGCATTTTATCCGGATTGGCGGGAAACTCCAAAAGACAGGGTTGAGTGGAGGAAGCGAGGAGAGGCCGGAGATACTAAATAATGGCGTTATTCATAAACATACTGGCCTGAATTACCTATGAATAGTTTGTCTTTATCTGTCATTTTGACTTTGGTATTTGTTAGAAAGGGGTAAAACATAATTTAACTAAATCAGGTCCGTAAAGTTTTATGAATAAGTCCGTAGCAATATAATAACAAAAGGCGTCTCCTTTTTACCGAAAGTTAAAGATACTGGAGCCTAATTTCTGGTTGTGGCTTAACCGCTCGCTTCTCGACGACGCTATATGGGGTCGTCCAGAAATCATGTGATCGTTTAGAGGGGGGGTGGGGGTAAGAAAAATATCACGAATGATCACGATGGGGGAGGGGTTAAGTGGTTAAACCGTTAACCCAGTGTCAAATTGTACTGGTAACCATGGTAACTCCAGGTTTAATAGGTAAACCCCGGGTTAGTGGAATGGTGCAAGTGAGCCTAAGGGTACCCGCATTGCGTTAAAATCACCAAATATCACCAAGGGGGAGGGAGGGAGGGGTTAAAAATAGGCCAAAAATGATCACTTGTTTCAACAACGTTCATCTTTCGGGAAAAAAGACAACTGAAAACGTAAATTTGGTTGACTGGTAAGAGAATGCCTCCCGGCATTAAGTCCGCCATTTGTAAGTTTAAATAAATACAATAAATTTGTGTAAGGGTACTTGTCCAATTTCTTGGTCCAATGTGTATTTTGTCTCACATTTTGTTTAATGAGAGTGAGACGCAATGACATTGGACAGATGGAATACCACCCTAAGACTGTGAGAGTCTGACCTGCAAGTAGAGTTTGCTGAGCAGCTGTTTGCTGAAGTCCTTGAGTTCGTCTAAAGTGATGTTGTGCACGATGGACGCTTTATCCCGTGGCGAGATATACGGCTCGAGTAGTATGTTCATCCGAACATCTCTGTAAAAAAACATAATTTTATTTCTAACGATTCGAAAAGTCAAATTCAAGGTAGGTATTGGTGACCAATGAACACATCATCTTCCAGCACTTTGAAATGTTAAAATCACCCAGCGACTATATTCGGACGTTATTATTTTTTTTCTACCACTGCGTATATGATAATACGATGATATTTTTTGCCGATGAGATATCGTGGCGATGGGAGTTAAAACGGTTGATGAGGGCGCTTTTAATCTGGTTGGCGATGTAATGATGATGATAGTTTTGTATGGGAATGCGAATCACCGCGCACATATGTTTGAGATTTGTCGTCTTTGCTACTAACAAAGTTGGCTAGTCAAACTGTGTTTACTTGGCGAGCTTGTGGGGCTTGATGAGCACGTTGTGGTAGGAGCGCGCGCGCACGTCGCGCACCGCCTCGAACAGCGGCGCCGTCAGCATGGCGCTCGTCTGCGTCATCTCGCGGCTCACCAGCTCCACCAGCAGCTGTATACAAGGGCATTTTAGGACCGCGCGATTAGCAATCGTTACAAAACTGACGGTCAAGGTCAAATTGCATATATTTTGTCAGGAATGTAACGGTTAAACGTTCCTGAAACACGACTTAAGTCGCGCTTTAAAGTACAAGTTAAAGTGCCAACAAACACGATATTTGTGTCGCTTAACTTCAAACTCGGGGAAATCCATTCGATATCTCAGCAAATATCTACCCTATTACAAATTATATATGGATTTCCGCAAAGTAACGCCTGATTCTATTCACTACCCTATTACATTTTCTTAATACCTACCAAAATCGCAAAATATGACAGATGGATTTACCCGAGTTTGAAGTTAAGCGACTCATTTGTGATACATGTTTGAGTTTAACCCTTTAAATGCCACGCCCTTCGTGCGAAGCCGTACAGCTTGTCGGAAAACATGAAGGTTGATATTCGGCTGTAGCCCCGCGCGTCAATAGACGTCTTCGACGGTCAAATGGTTAAGGTTTATAAAGGATTATAATGTAGAGGGGCGCGAGCGCATGGAGCAACTCTTGTCAACAAAAAGATGGTTTAAATTGAAAATAAGGTTAATAAAATTACTAGAAAATGAAATGATTGGAATGACAGCTTAAATCTGCCAACGTATTAATGCATATGTTAAATCGCCACCATATTTTTTCAGCATCTAAAAAATTGTTGAGATACAAGTCGATGGCCAATCTCTAAACTCTGGATAAAATATAAAAAAAAACTATAGACAATGTAAAATTTATCCCCTCCCTTTGTTTCCCATAAAGTTTTAAGTCATATTGTATTGTTTGTCATATTATCATTAGTCATAAAACTGAAACCGTTAACTTTTCAAGGGTTTCGTAAGGTTATAGATAGGTTAGGTTAGGTTTGTTTTATGGCAATCCTGAAAAGCTACGCGTTTCAAAACCAAACAAATCACGACTAACGAAAATACGGACAAACAATACATTATGAGATTATGACTTAAAACTTTTTGGGAAACAATGGAGACTCAAAATCTATAAACATTTATCGAATGACTCACGTGTAAATTTTGACTGTATCCGGACACTTTGAGCGTCAAGCCCTTGTCGGAGACGTAGAGTGAGTGAGAGAGGTCCGCCATATTTGCCGGGTACACTTCTTCCTGAAATTACATACAAGACAACAATACAATACAATACAAATACTCTTTATTGCACACCTCATTACAGAAAACAATACAAAGGATACAGAAAAGAAGATTTATAGGTCAATAAGTGGTGTTATTCCCATTTGGCCCTGCCGAGCACAGGCACAGAATAAATAATAGTACTACTGTACAGAAAGGACACTTCCTACAAAACTGAAGTTTGACAGCGATTCAGGGACGAATAATGCTGTCCCTTTCTAATGAATGGCACTATCCCTTTCGGCTATTTAGGGTTGTCAAAATTCAAGTGATTTTCTTATCTGTTGTCGTGCACGCAAAAGGACGTCAAGTGATGCCAACCCTAATAATTTTCGGAGCAATGCTGAGCCGAGCGGAGCCGAGTTTGCCCGAAGTCAGGAGTGTCTCCCCACTGGCACAGGTGAGAAAAGTGCATTGATATGAATCATTCTCACCTGTCCCCGCCTCATCTAAGGCGGCAGTCTCATGGGGCGGCGACAAATAGAAATACATCCAATCATCCAATAAGTGAATCAGTCCTACCACTCGGAAGTGATCGTAGGGGCCTTCCTTTTGATATCAATTAACAATCACCGTAATTTTTATAGCAACATAACATTCGTAGTCCTCATTTCCCAAACAAATAATACTCACTTTGAGCCCCTGTTGTAAAACGTCAGTCCACAAATCCAAAAGGCAAGCTCTGTGAAAATACCGGCAAGTTTTAGTAGTTATTGGGTTATTTCTTAGATATTTCAGTTCGAACACAAGAACCGTGGGTTCGAGGCGTGTCAGTGGTCACACGCGGCAAAATTTCGATTCCGAGGACATTGTGTTCGAATTGGGTACTTTCCTCTACTTAAAATAAATTATTTCACACTTTGCACGAAATAAAACACCAGATAATTATTAGCAAAACATGGATAGCAGTAATTTATAAACACAAGTTCTATTTAATAAATCGGCTAGAAATATAAAAAGTAGGCGAGTTGACCGTGACGTCATTGTGTAATGTTTCATATAAATTCCATATTAGCAAATCGTTTTGACAGTTCTAAAAAAGAAACTGATTTGACTAGTAGGAGAATACCCTACTAGTCCTACTACATATTATTTGAGAATCATCATTAGACGGCAAAATGGTTCATAAGTTGTATTCTAGATTCTAGACTACTCACTCTCTCGGAGACTTCAGGCTGAGTGGCGTGATGAAGTAGAAATATAGAAGTGCTGTGGGGAAGCGGAACTTGAAGTCGGGCTTGTACCACAACTCCATGTGCTTATTCTTGCGGAGCAGGTTGGGCTGGTCGAGCCTGCGAATCAATGTGTGCCTTAAACGCTTGTACTCAAGGTTCAGTTCAGACATATGTATTAATGGGATATGTATCTCATATATTGGCGGGAGTGGTTACATTGAAAAATAATAGATACAGATGTAGCGCTTAATTATTTTCCATCGTATTTTCACGGAAACTTACGAACGTGTATGTGTCTATTTCAGTCAGTCTCTGTACAAAAAGTACTGACATTGACTAAAGTAGCATGACAAATACGAACGTTTCCGAGAAAGAACGATGGAAAACAATTATGCACTACATCTGTACCGTAGTTTGATTAATAGGGTCACGGACTTTGTAATAAACAAAACATTCGGCGGCATTGTATAATTTACGCTCATGTCTTAAGACGTAAGAAGAAAGCACCGATCCACGTATTAAATTCGATACTTTTGCCGTGTTTGTGTGTGTTACACTATAAGATTATTTTAGATGTGGGCGTAAGGGTATTCTGGGACAGAGCGCCAATGTCATGTAGATTTATTTAAGAAATATTGTGTTATATAATTTTTACCTGAAATTATTGACAGTGGCCATGAGATCATCCTTAGAAAGTATCGTCGTCTGGTCCCCTCTCTTCTGTGTCCTCTTGTAAATGTCCTTAGCAGAGCTATTAGCCAGATCTATGCCGAGCTCCTTGGCCGCGTCGAGGTAGGGCTGCGGCGGCGGCACGAGCGAGAAGTCCGAGGTGAGGTAGATGTTCTTGTCGGGGATGTGGAACTGGCTGTAGGGCGCCACGTTGAGCCATCGCTCGAGCCAGGCGGAGGGGACAGCTGGAAAAAATGGCATTGAAAACAAGCTCAACTGGCGTTTTCATGGACAAATACAACGTCTTTGAAGTTACTTCGGATGACTAAGAAAAAAACAGATGGCGCTGTACTGCGCCGTTTTTTGTGGTCACTAAATAGTCAAACGTCAAATTTTGACAATCAGAGTTACCGCAATGTACGGAGCCGTCAGTGCTATCTATGCCGTTTCTCAAATTCGAGGCACGAATTTGTCATAGGATTTACACATCTTAAAGGAACAATAGAGCTTTGATTATATTCAATAACGTCTTAAACTTACGGGAAATGGTATAGAAAAGCCAAGTGGTAAAGTGCCGGTCCAACTAACCTGCCCTGCGGTACTCCGTACCGAACCACTTCTCCTTGGCGTCGTAGTCAATCTTCTTCGAGTGCTTGTTGGACAGGATCATGACGTTCACGCTGTCTGCGCTCATGCACTCCAGTACCTCACGGATCCCCTGCAGGACTATTTATAAGGTAAAGTGCCGGTCCTACTAACCTTCCCTGCGGTACTCCGTGCCGATCCACTTCTCCTTGGCGTCGTAGTCAATCTTGTTCGAGTGCTTGTTGGACAGGATCATGACGTTCACGCTGTCTGCGCTCATGCACTCCAGTACCTCACGGATCCTGCAGAAGTATTTATAAGGTAAAGTGCCGGTCCAACTAACCTTCCCTGCGGTACTCCGTGCCGAACCACTTCTCCTTGGCGTCGTAGTCAATTTTCTTCGAGTGTTTGTTGGACAGGATCATGATGTTCACACTGTCTGCGCTCATGCACTCCAGTACCTCACGGATTCCCTGCAACATTATGTCCATTAGAGTATTCTCTAAACAAGAGAAGAATTGGCGACGAGAACTGGCAGCGTGCAGCGTTACTCTTATTGCCCGCGAGAAAATGTACTTATGTTTGATTTTAAATGCAATGCAAATAGATCAGCCACTGGAAAAACAGTAAATAGTTTTCATTATTTCATGTTTCTTTTTAGGAAACGCCGGATGAATGACGTTTTTAAATAATAATAGGTACCTACTCGATTGCTATTTGCTTTTTTTTAGGAAGCTTTTAAATCTTATAATGTACTACAGGCTGTTTCTCCAAAAACTTTGCTTTCAAATTTAGTCAAACCAAACAATTTTTTGTCACTATATGGGACCAACCTTAGATTTGCGAAAAAAGTTAGGCTTTCCCATAGTTCAAGACCAACCGAATTGTATGAAACAGCCAACTTTCTATTATGTCATTCTTATAATAAATCTACCTACTTTAGGATCATATTTATAGTAAAGACGGTCTCCAGTGATGTAGTGCTCGGGTGGATAGAAATGCATGTTCTCCGCTAGCGACTCCACATAGTCCGCCGGTTGAGACTCCTCTTCGAAGCGGAAACTTGTTTCTTCTATAGTCTGTGGAATGGTGATTGGATTGGGAAATTAATTTAAAAAAGTAAAAGTATAAGTAAACGATAGTGTTAGTCTGAACTCGAGTCTTGTTACACTCGTAACCATATACTATTTAAGACTCGCTTTTATGTAATTGCGCTTTAAAGACTAAAGCTGAATGGTTACATTATTTAAACTCAACATACCTTTATTTCATCATAAACCCTTTCTGATGGTCCCAAATGTTTCAGCATGTTTATGTATGAGAATATTGCTTCCAAAACCTGTAACAACCAATACAACCATACATTACTTAGCCTCCTAACCTAAGGCCCAGCCGTGCAAATGAAAAATCCAAAATATGCCACTGAAATTTGAACCTATAGTGTGGGAAATTGAGTTGATTTTACGTTGTTGGAAAATTTAACGAAACAAAGGATAAGGGACTCTGTTCCAATTGAATAGGATTTAAATTTCATCGAACTGAAGAGGTGCTAGCAAGTGGAAATCCGTGGTCTCTGCCTACCCCTCCAGGAAATAGGCGTGATTATATGTGTGTATGAAGAGGTGCTATAGGTAGGACCTTAGAGGAGGACGAGGAGGTTAGGACTAGGAGGAGTTAGAATACAACAATAGAAACAAGTCTAACGGGTCTAACGGCTCGGCCACGACCTTGCGCGACCGGCGGCGACGGCAGCAGCAACCATAGGTGGGAACGAAAGGTCCGATCGCTGTGTCTCGCTCCAACCTAAGGTTGCCGCCGCCGCCGCCACCGGTCGCGCAATGTCGTGGCCGAGCCGTAAGCTATTTATCGCTGTTAGAAACAACTGAACTATTGATTAGTTACATATAACACTTACACTCGCGTTTTGTACACATATTTACACCCATATTTGTAGACCCGTTTGTGTAATTAAATATTGATTATAGTTGGTGTAACCAATTTGTCAGTCAGTAAGAACCAGGAAAACTATACTCATCCTTTTCTTTTGGGTGCTAGTACTAGTGTAAGACAAAGATAGTATGATTCTCTCTGTCTATCATGGAAATGAGACAGTCCTTTGACAAACTATAGTTACCTCGTCGATGTGATCCAGCCCGTCTTTAGTGAGCACGACCTGCGTGGAGAACAGACTGTACATGGAGGTGTAGTCGATGTCGCTCTCCGAGTTGCCCGTGTAAATGCCCAGCGCCCACACCCTGTATGAAATGGATTAGTTACCTCGTCGATGTGATCCAGCCCGTCCTTGGTGAGCACGACCTGCGTGGAGAACAGACTGTACATGGAGGTGTAGTCGATGTCGCTCTCCGAGTTGCCCGTGTAAATGCCCAGCGCCCACACCCTGTATGAAATGGATTAGTTACCTCGTCGATGTGATCCAGCCCGTCCTTGGTGAGCACGACCTGCGTGGAGAACAGACTGTACATGGAGGTGTAGTCGATGTCGCTCTCCGAGTTGCCCGTGTAAATGCCCAGCGCCCACACCCTGTATGAAATGGATTAGTTACCTCGTCGATGTGATCCAGCCCGTCCTTGGTGAGCACGACCTGCGTGGAGAACAGACTGTACATGGAGGTGTAGTCGATGCCGCTCTCCGAGTTGCCCGTGTAAATGCCCAGCGCCCACACCCTGTATGAAATGGATTAGTTACCTCGTCGATGTGATCCAGCCCGTCTTTAGTGAGCACGACCTGCGTGGAGAACAGACTGTACATGGAGGTGTAGTCGATGTCGCTCTCCGAGTTGCCCGTGTAAATGCCCAGCGCCCACACCCTGTATGAAATGGATTAGTTACCTCGTCGATGTGATCCAGCCCGTCCTTGGTGAGCACGACCTGCGTGGAGAACAGACTGTACATGGAGGTGTAGTCGATGCCGCTCTCCGAGTTGCCTGTGTAAATGCCCAGCGCCCACACCCTGTATGAAATAAAGATATCAACATCAACTAATAATAGATCGAGATTTCTTATTTGCATGTTCCAAATGTTTGTTAGAAAATATCATCAATATTATTAAATTGCACAATGGGACTTAATCGCGTACTTAAGTTTTAAGATTTCTCCGACGTTTCGAGGACGGCGTTGTCCCCGTGGTCCGTCCTCGAAACGTCGGAGGTAAATCTTAAAACTTAAGTCCCGTTGTGCAATTTAATAACGTATAAAAATCGTGAATGTTTAAATCAGTGATCTTCACTATTGATGATCTTATTTTCTTTAAAATCAGGAACATTGTTCAGGTAAATACAATTTTTTAAATATAACATGAGTAACGGTCTTCAAATTTAAGGAGATAATAAGGACAGAAGTTTTTTGCCTGAAACTATGTTTGTGTTGAATTTGTAATAAACGATTTGAACACTTCTAAAGGTACTATTTCCTTGCAAATTAAATAGGGTACATTATTTATACCGGAGTACGTTTCAGTGGTTTTAAGTAATAGGCTATTTGACTGTATTTAAAATAAATTATATCACACCATGCATGAAATAGAGCACCAGATAATTATTAGAAAAACATAGATAGCAGTTATTTTCAAACACAAGTTCTATTTAATAAATCGGATAGAAGTATAAAAAGTAGGTGAGTTGACCGTGACGTCATTGTGTAATGTTTCATATAATTCCATATTAGCAAATCATTTTGACAGTTCTAAAAAAACTGATTTGACTAGTAGGAGAATACCCTATTGAGCTAGCAAACTCACTTTTTCCTAAGATAAGACAGAAGACTGCCTTTGCCCTCGTGCCCCAGCAAATAGGAGATGTACTGGTGTGGCTTCGACTCGTATTCGGAGATGAGGGACCGCATGCTCCATGTTAAATGAACCTGGAAGAAAATATTGCATTAAGCGCACGTGTGTACTCCAATCAGGAGTGATCTATGGTTAAAGTTGGTCAAGTTTTTCGAACTCACTATGTACTCCACGGCAATATTTTAGCCATTGTGCCGCTCAGGGCTCGAAACCGGTTTTTTTTTGTGAAAACCCGAAATAGCCCAATATTTTTAATTATTTTATGCTCTTTACGTAGGACTGAATCATGTATTTAGTTAACAACTTCGTATTATTAGATTGTCCCAGTAAAAATTAAATAATAAACCAAACAACGAAAAAGAACGTAATAATACCGGTATTTTTTGTATGAAGAAAAACCGGTTCCGAGCCTTGGTGCCGCTTTAGTTAGCGATCGTGCGCACGATCAAATGTATAAAGTAAAAAGTCATCTACAGTGACATCCAAAACTAGGAACAGTATATTTTACGATTCATACATATTTTCGTGGACATATACCTAGGAGTAGAACGTGAGTAACATCGAATTCAATAAGTATTAAATGTATACCATAATGCGGTAATCTCATAAACATGTCCTGAAACGTCAAATTGTGTTTCTAATTCTTGATATCGGGTGGAGCGCCGAGCGCCGTCGCAATAGATGGACGCATTACAAACACAACAACTAAGCCAATACGGTAAATGGCAAATTCGTTGAATTTTAGAAAACGAATCAAGACATTAAATCCGTCATATGTTTTACCTACAATTAAGGAAGATATTAGAATACAGATCTATAGGTATCATAATTTAAGTTAAACGCAGAGGAGAATATAATAATTTCCAAAGCGTTTAACCTAGAAAACTGTGCTCATCAATTTGAGTGTTAGTGGGTTACTTTGTCAATTACAGTCAAATTGTATTGTAATATTATCCTGTGAATGAGCACACGATGAGAAAAATTGTGAAATACTTAAAGGTCGATCAATATTTCCGATCGAGCTGAAATTTAACTACGTAACAATAGTCTAATATTTCTTAAGCTATTTCATGATGGAAACCGAAGCTGATTTTAGGAACTGTGTAATAAAGTGGTAATAAATCAATCATAGTAACATAATTGAGTTTCGGCTCCTTATAATCGTCTTGGTGAATACTAGACGCTGATTTTTCTTTACCCAAAAGACAGTGATATTCTCTCTCGGCTCACCTCTGTAGTATCGCTGACGGGTTTGACGTAGTAGATGCTCCGGAACTCGGGCGTGACGAGATCCGGCCGGAACATGTAGTCGGTAAAGTCGTCTCCTGGTAGCTTGTTCGTGTGGATTTGGCCGAACGTGTTTATTACGTATTTCTCTAGCGTTTCCAAGTCCATTCGAGCCTGATGAAAAATATTCAAAGGTTATGACATATTATGACAAAGAGAATAGAGTGTATAGAGAGTTACTGTCATAAATTATGTAGCCACAGTACATTTACTGCCATCTTTCGACAGAAGATTAAAACTGTTAGAACTCCATTTGACTTTGAGCCTTATTCCTTCACTGATATGTGTAAATTTGTTAATATTCAAATTAACGCCATCTACTCGACAGTAGGCCATCGCTCGAAAAGATTGCACCATACCTTTGGCCTTTGGCCACCGCTAAAGACGGACACAGATTCAGTTTAATTTTTAACCTTCGTTCATAAATAAGGTTTATGATGGCGCGTTATATATAAATAGGTGTGGAATTCAAAGGATTATGAGTAGTTATTAAATAATACGACCAAGCAAGACAAATAAAATAAAAATAGGTTTAACTCTCTCAAATTTTCACATCATCTACATTACGAGAAAGTATTAGGGCATTGCATCACAACTCATTGATAAAAACGCGTCTTGACGTAAAACGTAAACGTAACCTAATTATTAAATAGTAAATTAATGATGTATCTATTTAAGACAGGCGTAGTACTATTTGGGCACCTACTTACTATGCAATTCATGTCACTCGGTCGATCTTCAAATCGATTCGATATCAATGGGTAAATCGATACAGTGATTAACGCTTTTCATTTAGCTTATGTAGGAAATGTGTTAATAAAATAAATAATATGTAATGAACACTAATCTAATAACCTCCGTTTTATATACATTAGGGTGGTTCAAAAAAAATTTTATTTATTTTCCTACGGGGCACCCCCTTATTTTGTTACACTTAAGTTCTTATTATGCTGATAAAATACACCAAGTTTCGTAACTTTATCTCAACTACAAGGGGGTGCTCAACCACTTTGAAATTTTGTATGTTGTATGAAACCCAAAAAAAAAATTATTTATTATTCAGAATTTTATTTAAGTATCTGTTTTCACACTATTTGCACATGTCATTTATAAGCTTTAAAGTAGAAAAACATTTTTATTTCTATTTTTTATAATTTTTCAAAGGTAAGATTTTTTGAATTTCACCTAAAAAAATCATAAAAAATTAAAAATATAAATAAAAATGTTTATTTACTTAATAACTATTAAATCACACTTTCTAATAATGTCAAAACTACTACTTACATAAAAATCTAAAAGATAATAATTTAATTTTTTTGGATTTCATACAACTTTGAAAAATTTCAAAGTGTTTGAGCACCCCCTTGTAGTTGAGATAAGATTATAAAATTTGGAGTATTTTGTCAATATAATAAGTGTAACAAAATGAGGGGGTGCCGCTTCTTCTAGCTAGAGTTTGAATTTTTCCCATACAAACGTGAACCACCCTAATATACATGTCATGATTCTCAGCCTACTTTCTTAACTTTTCTTAATTCTATAAACTATTGTTTCGCACGCTATTGTTATTTAACATGAGATATTAATATGCTGTAGCGCAAGAAATAAACACGGTACAAAACGCTAAGTTAGTATAATAGTCAGTAAAATACACCCAAGATATGACGTCACAATGCCTTATGACAGTTATGACCAATCCGCCTCCTGTGCATGGGATTTTAGTATTCAAGTTTGGACTTTGCTTTTTAGAGCACCGTACAAAACTTTGTACACGGTGCTCTTATGGGATCACTTCGGTCTTGCAAATCGGTTAAATGCGTTTTTCTCAAAGACCGTTTGATGTAGGTACCTGAAATTTGGAATAGTTATGGCAAGTACCATCACTAACACTGTGAATAAGTCGAAACTGCTTATTTCTGATTTTAGGGGGAAATTTAGGGGGTTAGAGGGTTAGGCTGAATTTTATTTTCAATTGTAAGAATCGTGTGAGGTACCATTAGAAAGCTTGCAAAAAATTGAGTCGATGGACTGATTTTGACTTCATTTTAGAATGCAATAGTTTCGATAAAAAATGCAGTTAAAGTTGCAAGTTTTCATACAAAATTTTTCACCTCTGTCCTGTCGATTTTCGCGAAAACTATAGCTAACAGGCAGCTGACCAGTCAATATCCAACTAAAACAAGTATGGAGACGGCGGGAAAATTATCAGGTTAACTCTATCTTTATTAGTTTTTAAACTGCAGCCTGATCTTTGGTTGCTTAGGGCTAGCTAACTGATGCTTACACTGGTCATTTCATATTAGGAAGTAGTTTTAGTGAGAAAGATCCTTACTTAAAACTTTGGCATTGAAATTTATGACTTATGTCTTTGATACAAAGTTTAATTCTACTTACCTTCTTTTGTGAGATATTTAATTTTTTTTCTGAATAGCCTACTATAAGTATGAGAGAGTAAAAGATCTGCAAAATGCAACCTTATAATAAAGCAAATTAGTTTAAATTTCGAACGGGCTTTCCAACCAATGGACTATCGCAGTGTGCTCAGTAAGAATCATATTTATTATTGGAGTTTATCAGTACAAATTTAAATTAAGAATTCCGTTCTTCACTGTCGTCGTGTTTTTTTTTTCACATTAGCGCACATAGAGTTAGTAAAGCGTATAGGGATAATAAAGTCATTTAATATTTATTAACAGCTATGGCGTCACCTACCTATAGATTTTACTGAGAGTATCTGATTCGTCGAAACAGTATTCCTTCTCATTAAGTACCATTACATTTATGCATTAATTGTATACAGTATGTACATATATTTTTGAACAGATCGGTGAGAGCAGCATCTAGATACTGTTCTGTTACGAAAAAATAATTTTGGAAGACCGGGCGCAGCACGGTTCCATTTTTTATCGACTATCACTATGCGCGTCCCTTTTGCACTAACATACTTGTTAGAACGTGACAGGCATGATGACAAGCGATAAAAACGCGACCGTGCTACGCCACCTGTATTGTATATGACAGTTAAAATTCACAGGTTTTGGAAACAAAGGTAAAGTTGACGAAATATAAAGTAAGCCGATCTTGATCAAACTTGTTTGAGTGACAAAGATGTCAGTTAAGATTTGGTACTCATGAATTCCAGTTCTACTAAAATATTTTTTCTTTTAAAAGCTGACTTACAATAAGTCCAAAATTGTGCGGTAAGTTAGGTTTATATTCAAATTATACGCAATTCTTTGTAGCAACTCCGCCAAGTGGACGGAAACAGGTACTGGACGCAGGGCCGGATTAAGCATGTCGGGGCCCCTAGGCAGTGCGAGGCTCGGGCCCCCTACAGTCAATTCTGCACACAGCATATTCAGTACAGGGAAATAAGTTTGCGTTTTTAATTTCAATCTTCAGGCGTCGGACGAGCCGATCCAAATAGAACGATGTCTTTTTCGCTCTTATTGCGTGGACGTAAAGCTTTATTCTATCGGTTTTTGCCGATTCCGCGTCGCGTCAAGTGTGGGGAGAGCTCTAAGCTTAAGGCCAATTCCCAGTGGAATACCAAAGATGTGAGCTTCAGCGTCACTTTCCTATCTACCTCTAATGGCAAATTTTAAGCGAGGCTAAAAGCTAAGCTCAACTGGTGCCGTAAAATTGATTTTTTCAATAAGTTAATATTTTGCGAGCCTGAACAGCGATTGTACGACCATACGACCAAACGCCGAGCCACATGATTAGAATCAACCTAATAATAAAGAATTTTCATATGTTTAAATTACTAGAGTTAGACCAAGATAAGCCTGCAACAATTTTGATAGCACTCGCAGTGCAAGTGTTATTTTAAACGTTAAAACTTCTATGAAATGATGACGTATAAATAACACTTGCACTGCGTATGCTATCAAAATCATTGCAGACTTTTCTTGGTCTAACTCTACTCATTCACCAGCTAACATGTAGATACAGGGTCAACTAAAGAACCAAAATATAAACGCGAGCGCAGCGAGCGCGAAATTTTTTGTTAACCCTTCAGTTAGCGAGTTAGAGAAGGATAGCATACCATAAGAAACACAAAAACACTTGGTATAAAATTTGTTGGTGAGGACCATTGATTCGGGAGCGACCGCCTAGTCCGAGGTCAGTCTCGTTTATTAAGAGGTTGTTTTGTAAAAGGAATTGTATCTTAGGTCCCTTTTATTGATTTAATCTTAAAGATAAAAGTCTTCCTTTGATAATTAAATAGCAATTACCTCCAATAATCAATTAGTTTTATGGTGGCAGTCATTTTTAACAAGGAAGCTGGAAAACCGTCATTCTTCCGGAGTATGATTAGGTCTGGCCAAATGTATAAACATTAGAATAATTTAATTGCTATATTCAAATAGCCTATATAACTCTGATTCTAACAATATGTGATTTAATATACTTTCAAACATAAAAAAACTTAAATCGACGATTTTGTAAAATTTTCTTAATCTGCGCTGACCACCCACCGGGGCCCCGCCACTTGACTACTTTTCGCGTTTTCGCTGGCGCCACTTGAAGGGTTAACAATATCGCAAATTGTGAAAGCGTGTTAAAAGGCCGGGTATCGATCTTCATTTGGGCCTAAAAGTCCGAAGTGCCCCAGTGAGGCGAGCTTTCATGCGAAGTCAAAGCCGTGCTTCATCAGGCTTCAGGATAAGTAAATAGTTGAGCACAGACACGAACCAGCAATGTCCATTGTATTAAAAAACGAGACCGCAGGCCGAGCTTGGCGCTACGAGGCCAAAGGCTAAGCTGAAGTAGAGGCAGTGTTGCCAGGGCTCTGGAGTCATAAGTTACGTTTCGTTTCCCTAAAAGTCACGTTTTTGCTGCTCAAGTCACATTTTTATATTATTGTATTGTATGGGTAGGTAAATCGATTTTGTTAGAAGAAATTCAGAAAATAATATATTTCACAAAAAATCTACTAACCTTTTATGATGTTTCCTCAAAAGGAAAAAACGGAACCCTTATAGGATCACTCGTGCGTCTGTCTGTCTTTCCGTCTGTCACAGCCTATTTTTACGGAAACTACTGGACCAATTAAGTTGAAATTTAGTACAAATTGGTGGAAATTAGTGACCCAAAGACGGACATGTAAGTCATGTAACGTAAACAAATGAATTTTAAGCATGGGGGCTACTTTTGGGGGGTCAATGAGAAAGTTAAAAATTAAGATTTTCAATAACCCAAGCAAATTAGAAAAATCTGCGGAAATAATTCGTGTAATAGTTTTGAAAATTGCTTACAGGTATACCTTGTGGTGTCCAGATAAACATACTAAAAGTCCTCGAGGGTAGGGGGTGTGCTGAGAGTGCAGGGAGGGTTAAAGGTACCTTTTTTCTTCTTTTTGCTCATATCTCGAATATATGTACAAATAGCATTATAATTACTTCGGACAAAAATTTTATCATACAACAATTTCCTACAAATTTGGTTATGTTTATTTTTACTTTACGATCAATACTTTAGGAGCTTCAGGCTGTTAAAGTTAAATTAGAGCTAAAAAAAAACCGGCTTAGAGCATGTCGGACCATGCTCAGTGTAGAGTTCCGTAGTTACCCGTCTGTCAAAATAGACTATTCGCAAAAACTCTAAAACAGCTATACCGATTAGGTTCGCTATATTTTTCCTTGAAAGTCTTTACTAAGCTATGTTTTTATGATTTTTTTCATATTTTTTGGACCCATGGTTCAAAAGTTAGGGAAACTAAAGGGGAAAACACAACTTTTTTGCTTTCAGATTATTTCCGAAAATATTAAGTTGATCAAAAAATGGTTCTTGAAGACCCGTATCCGTTTTAAAAGACCTATCTAACGACATCCCGCACTATAGGGTGGAAGCGAAAAAAAATTCATCCCCACTTTAATGTAGGGCAGCCACCATAAAAAAATATATTTTTCTAGTTTCTATTATTAAATTTGGCTTGAATATATAAATTTGTTACACTGACAAAGTCGTAAAATATAAACTAGAAAAAATATTTTTTTAGGGTAACTCCCATACATTAAGTGGGGATGATTTTTTTTCTCGCTTTAACCCTATAGTGTGGGGTGTCTTGGATAGGTCTTTTAAAATGAATAAGGGTCTTTAAGGACCATTTTTGATCAACTTAATATTTTCAGAAATAATCGATCTGAAAGAAAAAAAGTTGTGTTTTCCACTTTAGTTCCCCTAGCATTTTAACCATGGCTCCAAAAAATATTTAAAAAATTGTGAAAGTAAAACTTAGTAAAAACTTTCAAGGTTAAATATAGCGAACCTAATCGGTTTAGCAGTTTTTGAGTTTTTGCAAATAGTCTATTTTGACGGACGGGTAACTACGGAACCCTACACTGAGCATTGCCGGCATGCTCTTGGCCGGTTTTTTTTAAATATTATATGAGCAGGTCGATTAGCTTGCTTATCCTAAACAATTTTTTTTTATTTATGATGAACAATTACGCAAAAAACGACGTTTTCTTAAACCGTCTATTTTTTATCTCTTATTTAACTTTAACAGCCTGTAGCTCCTAAAGTATTGATCACAGAGTAAAAATGAACATAACCAAATTTGTAGAAATTATTGTGATAAAACTTTTGTCTGAAGTAATTACACATGCTATTCGTACAGATATTCAAGATATGAGGTTAAAAGAAATGAATCATACACAAAAAAAAAAAACTACTACTATCAAACTAAATGACACCGTCATGTCAAGGTAACAAGTCTCATCTTGCCACGACTATTATAATAAACATAATGGTGGATGTAACGTCAAGGTGTCAGTGCAAGTGTCAACTTGGGTGCGTTCACCGCGTTCCTAAATAATATAAATTGCAGAACTAAACTTGTCCAAAATTCGACTAGCTTAAAAGTCACAAAAATTGCCTCAAGATCGTAAGTCACGCACATGTCACACGAGAAGGCCAAAAGTCACGAAAAATGTGACTTTTGTGACCATCTGGCAACACTGAGTAGAGGAGATGTGGAACACAAATCAATGGTAAATTGAGGTAAAAAGTGAGGCTGAAGGTCGAGCATTCCTATGAAAAACTGGGGACAGTTTTGTCTACTTTCTTTTTCTTTGTTTTAATCAATAGTCCTCGTGATTCTGAGTCGAAATAACCCAAAAGTTGTTGGTTGTTCGAAAAAAAGTGAACCTTTTTTCCCGAAAACCCCTATTATTACAACTTTACAACAGGTACGCACAATACGCCCCGTAAACTGTAACGTATTGCTTCAATTTGATTACAGTAGGTATTTCATTAATTTAAATGGGTCGATAAAAACAATAACAAAGCATATAAATTTTTATAATAATAAAAAAATTACGCATGAATTTTGACCCTATGGAACAAAATATTATTTGGTGCGCGCTGAGCCGCCGGGGCCCCCTGGCCGAGGCGGGGCCCCTAGGCAGTTGCCTACTTTGACTTAGGGTTAATCCGGCCCTGACTGGACGGCAAACTGACGCAGTTACCCTACTTGTACTAAAACTTAGACATTTATTAATACTTATTTCTGTGACTTATATGAAACATGAGCAAATTGATTAATACTTTACGTTAATTACATTTTGTGTAAAGCCCCCTCCACACTCGTGCGCGAATTGCGGCGCGAAGCCGCGAACGCGAGTGTGGCGTCGATTTTCGTAGACAGCGAAATCGACTCCACACTCACGTTCGCGGCTTCGCCCGCGATTCACGCGCATAGTCTGGAGGGGGCTTCAGAAACAAGCCTAAACGTCAAAAACCGAGAAATGCCGAATCACAGACTTAATTGTAATATTATTCCTTTTTGAGTCGTGCCTGCCCAGTCTACAAGTTTAAAATACAACAATTGCGACTATATCAAAGATTATCATGAGGTCGTATGTATACCCAGTATTTTTGACGGATTTAGTTTTTCATGCTCGAAGTTGCCTGTCAACTCTGACGTATATTAAATTGTCAACTATTTTGGTGTTTGAAAGAATCAATAATTGGCAAAGTGCCCTGGCAGAAAAAGCCATTCTCACAAAAAAAGAATCAATAATAATGAAAATGTTCAGAAAAGTGGAAGAATATACTTCAATATGTTATGGATGCTAGTAAGATGTAAAAACAACAGTTTAGCGGAATGTCTGTTTACGAAATGGTTTGTACAAATTACAGAGAAATTCATAATAATTTGTTTCTACTAGAAATGTGCCTTCACCAAACGTTTTAGATTAACGGTAGGCCTATATTATATAAACGTTCTTGATTTCGGTTGGCCGAAATGGGACTTACGATTTTTCCTCTTTTCACCTCCAAGATGAGGTTGATTGCTAGTGTTAGAAAGCTGTAATTTGCTATGGATATACAATCAACGCGACAAGGTGGTAAATAAAATCTTTAATCTCTAAAAAATATATCTAAGGTACAAGCTTTATAACTTCTACATTACCTATACTAGCCCAGAGGCCTTTAATAAAAGTGCAAACTCCAAGGTCCCAGAGCTCCCAGACATTACCTTCTTATTTCCTAATAGTGAATAAAATGTACTTATGGGATAAATTAGTATAAGTATCCAAACTTAAAACCACCTAGGGATGTGTCGTACGGTGCTCTGAACACCGTAGTCTTGACTTCGTGCTTGGCCAATTATTTTTTAATAAATACTCTTATCTTATCTGTAGTGTCACCGCTTAAACCCGTTTAATACCTCGTTTAGAACTGTCGCTTCCTGAAGTCGTGTGCAGCTTTGTATAGGTGGTCGTCCTCGACCATGTCTTTAGTTTAGGCTGCTGCAGCAAAGCTAGTCTGTCACCGCTTAAACCTGTCTCGATCCCACGTTTAGAGTTCCACTTACTTGCACGGCGAGCGTCATCCTGTGCGCGCTATAGTGTCGCCTCCTGAACTCGTGAGCAGCTTTGTGTAGGTGGTCATCTTCGACCATGTCCTTTAGTTTAGGCTCCTGCAGCAAAGCTAGTCTGTCACCGATTAAACCTGTCTCGATCCCACGTTTAGAGTTCCACTTACTTGCACGGCGAGCGTCATCCTGTGCGCGCTATAGTGTCGCCTCCTGAACTCGTGTGCAGGTTTGTGTAGGTGGTCATCTTCGACCATGCCCTTTAGTTTAGGCTGCTGCAGCAAAGCTAGTCTGTCACCGCTTAAACCTGTCTCGATCCCACGTTTAGATTTCCACTTACTTGCACGGCGAGCGTCATCCTGTGCGCGCTATAGTGTCGCCTCCTGAACTCGTGAGCAGCTTTGTATAGATGGTCTTCTTCGACCATGTCCTTTAGTTTAGGATGCTGCAGCAAAGCTAGTCTGTCACCGCTTAAACCTGTCTCAATCCCAGGTTTGGAGTTCCACTTACTTGTACGGCGAGCGTCATCCTGTGCGCGCTATAGTGTCGCCTCCTGAACTCGTGAGCAGCTTTGTATAGATGGTCATCTTCGACCATGTCCTTTAGTTTAGGATGCTGCAGCAAAGCTAGTCTGTCACCGCTTAAACCTGTCTCGATCCCACGTTTAGAGTTCCACTTACTTGCACGGCGAGCGTCATCCTGTGCGCGCTATAGTGTCGCCTCCTGAACTCGTGAGCAGCTTTGTATAGATGGTCATCTTCGACCATGTCCTTTAGTTTAGGATGCTGCAGCAAAGCTAGTCTGTCACCGCTTAAACCTGTCTCGATCCCACGTTTAGAGTTCCACTTACTTGCACGGCGAGCGTCATCCTGTGCGCGCTATAGTGTCGCCTCCTGAACTCGTGAGCAGCTTTGTGTAAGTGGTCATCTTCGACCATGTCCTTTAGTTTAGGCTGCTGCAGCAAAGCTAGTCTGTCACCGCGTAAACCTGTCTCGATCCCACGTTTAGAATTCCACTTACTTGCACGGCGAGCGTCATCCTGTGCGCGCTATAGTGTCGCCTCCTGAACTCGTGTGCAGGTTTGTGTAGGTGGTCATCTTCGACCATGCCCTTTAGTTTAGGCTGCTGCAGCAAAGCTAGTCTGTCACCGCTTAAACCTGTCTCGATCCCACGTTTAGATTTCCACTTACTTGCACGGCGAGCGTCATCCTGTCACCGCTTAAACCTGTCTCGATCCCACGTTTAGAGTACCACTTACTTGCACGGCGAGCGTCATCCTGTGTGCGCTATAGTGTCGCTTCCTGAAGTCGTGTACAGCTTTGTGTAGGTGGTATCTTCGACCATGTCCTTTAGTTTAGGCTGCTGCAGCAAAGCTAGTCTGTCACCGCGTAAACCTGTCTCGATCCCACGTTTAGAATTCCACTTACTTGCACGGCGAGCGTCATCCTGTGCGCGCTATAGTGTCGCCTCCTGAACTCATGAGCAGCTTTGTATAGATGGTCGTCCTCAACCATGTCCTTCAGACTCTTAAGGTTGCCCCACGTGAATGTTCGCGCCGGGTGTCCTTCAGGGAACAGGCTCGACAGCAGCTGGTCCTTGCGGTTCGAGTCCGAAGGCGCGGCGATAGCGAACTCTGTAAAAATGGATGTTGAATTCAGAAGCAAAAATTCTAATGCCCAGACGTGAGGTCGTGATTGGTCTATAGATTCTTTTGATTACTTTAGAGCGTATCTGGAGGAGGAGGGATAACGAAATATATTCTAATAGGCTGTAGAAGTATACGCAAGGCAAAAATCTGAAAAAAAACCCATTAGGTTACCAAATAACCTACAGCTACACTAAGCGGTAAGCAATATTAAGGCAGCAAGGCTTCGTGGAGAAGTTGCGGTAATTAGGGTATCGCTACCTCCATTTACCACGCAAAATTTATGAACTTTGGACGAAAACACCCGGTAAAAACAAACTAGTTTTTTTTTATACAATTGCAAAACTTACCGGACTGTATAGCCTCTCGCTCTCTCTGCATAGCCTCTTTCATCATAAGGGGGCTCACGAAGAACTGGCTGAACATGTCCATGGCGTGTGGGAGGTGCTTCTCTTGGATCTCGAAGTAGAATGTCGTCACCTCGCAATCCGTTGAGGCGTTGTCTGAACCTCCCTTTTTCTGTAGACAATGATCAAGATTAAAAGTTGGTTGACTCTATTCTCTTCAGCCCGATTTGTTAATTGCGAAGATCATAATTTATTTTCCCGGTCGTACCGTCTGAATTTGAAACCTAAGCTATTTATTTGAAAAACTGGAATCAAAGCGCTTTGTAAGAGTGGGCAGTAATACGGATAGCATTCAAATTCGCTATTAGTCCCAAGATGGGGAAATAGGGAGGCGAAGCATGCAATCCCAGCGCATCACTTACTCTTCGAAATGCATTTTTAGAACAGTGTTAGCAGACTACTTTTACGAGCACATAAATCAAATCGAACCTCTATCACCAATGATTCTCTTGGCGTTTTCGTATTTATGTTTAATCGCGGTTCGTTTTCGAACATTTGATCAGGCGATCTAGCATAAGTTACGTTCTTGCGCGCGAGTCCATACTTGAAGTCGCGCCAGATGCATGGAGTCGCGCGCGAGAACGCAACTCATGCTAGACCAACTGAGTGATCAGACGTTCTTAATGTTTTGGATCTTAACCCTTTTCCAGGCATAGTGCACTTAGCGACCGCCAATAGAATTTCAACCATAGGAGTCCGACTTAAGGTTCATATTCGATTGGTGTTTCGGGAAGCTACTTATCATTAAATGAATCATCCAAAGCTGCAGGTTCCTAAGGTAAATTTTAATATATTTGCATTTTTTGGAAAATCTTTTTTTTTTGCGGCCTGGAAAAGGATTAAAGGTTAAATTCACCTTGATGAAGGCGTCGAACTCGTTCTCCTTGGGATACTTCTCGCTGCCCATGAAGACCATGTGCTCGACGAAGTGCGCCAGCCCCTGTATGTCGGGCGGGTCGCTGTAGCTGCCCACGCCCACGCACAGCGCGCATGCCGCCTGAAACAATTCTATACTTATACATTTTACCATAATTAACCTATTTACTGAGTTCCAGAGGCCCTTATAAAGGCTTTATTCCTAAACGTAATTATAGCTGGTCAAGCAAATCTTGTCAGTAAAAAAAGGCGCGAAATTCAAATTTTCTATGGGACGATATCCCTTCGCGCCTACATTTTTCAAATTTGCCGCCTTTTTCTACTGACAAGATCTGCTTGACCAAGTATATAACTCTAATTAAATATGTCAAGATTCCAAATTCAAAAACGAAACTAACAATTCTGGGACTTCGGAGGATAGGCCCCGTGCATGAACTATAAGAATAACTTATTTATTTATTTATTTAACTACTATAAGAAAGTAAAAATCTGTCAGCTGCCCATAGGAGCCGTCAGATTTTTGGCGCGAGGCGTAAATGTGTCGTTTATGCTTCCGATGTAACCCACAAGATGGCAGAACCTAATATGCACAAGGAAAAGTTACCGACGAGTAGATGATAGCACTTCCTTTGGCAATGTACATGTGTACATATGTTTCCAATTCAGGCCACAAGATGGCAGACCCTCCAACGCGCACGGTCCCTATAGGACGTATACTTCGCGCAAGAATACCGTGGAAGCTAAATGAATTAGCTCACGCCCTTCGGCTTCCTCAGCCCCCGAATCTACGATGTTTTTTGTGTTTAAATTGTAATCCATTGTAGGACATTGGCTTCTATCCTCGCGCGTCATTCTGTAGTTTGTGCGTATTAGTAGCATAATTGAGTTAAACCTTAAGCCGACTCTAAAACCCGAGCAACTGACTACAACTTTTACGAGGTTACTCCGTCAGCTTTAGCGTTAAAACCTTTTTAAACTCTAGTTGACCGAGGTATGATATGTTACATTCTGACGATGATCGCAATAACAATAATAACATTCGCTTAGTAACTGAAGACGATATCACTTTTTGACACTTTTTAGGGTTCCGTGCCCAAAGGGTAAAAACGGGACCCTATTCCTAAGACTCCGCTGTCCGTCTGTCTGTCACCAGGTTCTTACTCATGAACCGTGATAGTTCTGTTGCTGCTGTAACAACAAATACTAAAAACTAAATAAAATTAATATTTAAGTGGGACTCCCATACAACAAACGTGTTTTTTTGCCGTTTTTTGCGTAATGGTACGGAACCCTTCGTGGGCGAGTCCAACTCTCACTTGGCCTGTTTTTTTGTTTTTTCTCTGTGTGGTCTTAGTCGTTAGCACAAAGAATGTTTTGTCGTTGTTTGACTTTTTGTACATCAGGTCTGATGATTATTTATAGTCATTTAGGGCCGTTTACATTAACCAAATCTGACCACAGGCCACGCTAGTTTTTGTCTAAATTATAGCCTGTTTTGCATTCAAAAAACTACACATAAGAGGGCACCTCTATAGTTTTTTTACAATGTGCGCAGTGTTAACAACTTCACAAAAACCGGTGATTATGAGAACGAGTTAAAGTTGATAATTTCAGGTATCGTCGGAATCTAATAGCAAGTCCTGTAACCGAGAGAATGTCACGCAACAGCGTTGGAGCCCAAACATTGCGTAAGTAAACAGTTACGCTGCGTCTTACGTAAGCGAACAACTCGCGGCCGCGACGCGGCGCGGCGCGGCGGGCCCAAGGCGTTCGCGTTCGCAACGAGATCGCCCACGTAGGACACTTCTATAGGTATCAAAGGATTGATTCACCCCGCGCCGCATCGCTTCGCTTCGCTGACGCGTGTTGTTAGCCTACGTAGTACGCTGCGTTAAACAGTAACGTAACGCGAGCAATTGAAAGACCAACTGTGCTTTTACCGACAGTGTAGACAGCAATTACAAACTTTTACGGTATTTATAACTTTAATAAATAAAATAAAAAAGCCTTATTATTCCGTAACCACTTAATACAAACTATGTTTAAACTAAGTAAACACTATTTTATACTAATCTAATAGTGGTAGGACCCCTTCCGGGTATTGGTCTTATTTTTAACTTTACTTGTGTCTAACTAGAAGCACTACCACCAGTTTTTACATTGACATAACGCTCACGTCTACGTAATTTACTTTCTGTACATCTCGCTTGCACTAATATGCGAGTACGAGCGAGATGCATAGAAAGTAAGTTACGTAGACGTGAGCGTATATGTCAATGTCAAAACTGATGGTAGACGTATAGCTATAATATAAATATATGACTTTATATGTACATGTAATCCATTTGAGAATACATTAATTTAGTATTGACCTGATCAGATATGGCAAGGACGCAAATTGTGAAATTCTTAGAAAATGTTAGGCGTAGATATATATTTAACAATAAAGGAGTTCGACTTTTATTATATAAACTAGCGACCCGCCCCGGCTTCGCACGGGTTAAGAAATTATACACCTAAACCTTCCTCAAGAATCACTCTATTGACAGGTGAAAACCGCATGAAAATCCGTTCAGTAGTTTTTGAGTTTATCGCGGACAAACATACAAACACACAATCAGACAGCAAGGCGGGGGACTTTGTTTTATAGATGTAGTGACTACATATACACTTCACATTCATCAAAACTACATGTATGGCTCAAGAGTCGTGAAAATAAATTGCGGATGTAATAAGGAAGATATATTTTTTATGAGTATTATATTATAGTCTGTTTAGCCATCCGTGTCAGTAGCAATGTTGGTTAACTGACGTTTTGGCATAGCAATTGTTTCGCAAACGATTTGTTTCCCAACCATATTTCTTCCTGAAACCGTTTGAAGTTCCGCATTTATAACGAAAACCTCCTGACGCCAAGTATGTACATCTAGATGTGTCGTTCTCCATACAAGACGTGATAAGCATAAAGATGTATAATAGGAATCATCTTAATCGGTAACTGGCAATGTGGTTCTTTTTTCTAAGAAGGTCGGTAACGTCCCATTTATTGTCAATTTGCCCCATTTTCCTAAGTGGTATCAAAAATGTAGGTATACCTAATCTAAAGTTTTGTTTTCCTTCCATCAATCAATACCTAGTTAAGAATATTGCGATAAGTAGCGTTTCCATTGCCGCTATTGTACGCTTACGTGATTCAATCACAAGCTGTTATCAACGGAACGTGTGTAACCCTGACCTGAACTAGGTATCGATTTCTAGACTTTCTTGACTTAGGGTGGTATTCCATCTGTCCAATATCTTGGTCCAAAGTCAGTGCGTCTCACTTCCTCATTAAGCAAAATGTGAGACAAAATATACACTGGACAAAAAAATTGGACAGGTGGAATACCGCCCTTAGGGATATCTGAAAAGTTTTCATTTTCAATTTTCATTTAGAAATAGAAAAGAAATAGAAAATATTTATTTGGCATAAAAACATACATTAGGTACAGCAAATTAAATAAGTACAAAAAAAAACGTACACCAAATAGGATTCCGCTCAGCATAAGCAGTGTCTGTAAAACACGGCGCTGGTTTTCAGGGCACCCAAAATTAAAACTAAAACTTAAAACTAATACAGAAACAGATAAAAACAGAAATTTCAACTGCCTTTGTAAAAAAGTCTAGTACGATTCATTCTTGTTTTTGATTATATTTCTGGTTATATGTACATCGATGTTGCTACACGCTTTCACTTAGGTTTTCATTGGCTTAGCTTGTTTATTTACTTTTATTTGCTGTCGCAATGGAAATTATGACTACACCTTCAAAGTAATCAATATAAAATATCAGTAAATCAAAGTCCCCCGCCGCGTCTGTCTGTGTGTATGTATGTTCGCGATAAACTCAAAAAGTACTGAACGGATTTTCACGCGGTTTTCACCTATCAATAGAGTGATTCTTGAGGAAGGTTTAGGTGTATATTTTGTTAAGGTTTTGTGTAACCCGTGCGAAGCCGGGGTGGGTCGCTAGTTTACTATAAGTTTTAAATTTACATAGCAGTTAACTTGCATTCAAAACCACTGCCTTTCCTGCCATTAGAAATAAAAAATAGTAGAATAAACGTAGTAAAACCGGATTATCCAGCAGTGAACTGCAATAATGATACTAGGTACATATACATACGTTAGGCTACGCAAGGCTGGTCATAATAACACTGCAATTTTATGACACAGCCACTATTTACCAGTTATTTCTATTTTCTACCGTATAATGCAACGACTCCAAACCTTATCAACCAAGAACTAAGCTGTTTTTTTTATTCCAGGTAGGTAAGTACTGAAATGATAGTTGCATTGGCCAATATACACTGAGACAAAAAACTAACAAAAACACACTTAGAATTACAAAAATAAAACTTAATCCGGGGACAAGGAGAGTCAACTAATAGGAACAAATTGACTTTTGCAATTTCCATTTAGTAGGAAATACAACTTCTATATTTGTAATTTGAAGTATGCTAGAGTAATTTCAGAAATTTGGTTTTGTTATTCCGAGAGGTGCTTTAGCAATATCGGAGGTGAGGACGTCATGGGTGAAAACTAACCGTTTTGTAATTTTAAGCGTGCTTTAGCAATATCGGAGACGATGACGTCATAGGTTTTACTAAACTGTACTGCGATTCCAAGCTAGCTGTTGTTATTCTAGAGATAATGACGTCATAGGCAAAAACTAAACTGTTTGCAATTCCTCCGCCCCTAGCAAACGGGCGCCGCGAGAGCATGTCGCGCGCGTGGTAGCTACCCGTCTCTATTTCTGTCTGTATGAATAAAAAAGCATTTGGTAGTATATCTCTGTACTAAAGAGGCACTATAAAAGCCTGTCGAGATATTCTACCCATTCCTTTCTTATTCATACAGTCAGAAAGAGACTAGTAGTTATTACGCGCGCAACATTCTCTCGCGGCGCACCTGTGCTAGGGAGGTTGGAATTGCAAACAGTTTAGATTTACCTATGATGTCATTATCACTAGAATAACAACAGCTAGCTCGAAGTTGCAGAACAATATATTCCTGTAGACCCCAACTACACAGTAGGTCGCGGGTTAATATGTCCATGGCCCACAATATATCCTAAATTTATTATTTAATTTAAGTATGTTTTAAACAAAGAAGACACGAGACACGCCCGCCCGACATCCGACACAATACTAACTCTAACCAAATGAACGTAGCAAGTAGTAAATTTTACTAAAATCACTAACATTCGTTTCGCTGTGTTGGTATTACAAAACTCGTTTAGTGATTGGTACAACAATGAACATAAACACAACAAGTCTATCTACTAAATACCAGTAAACTTTGTAATGTCGCTATAGTAACAACTGAATTGTTATTTTAAATGGGGTAATGTTATTCCCGCGAACTCGTTTTTTAGATATTACAAAACTATGTAAGTGAGACATTTACTAAAATCATAACTTGAAATCACAGATGCTTTTTTCCAAAAATCACAAACTTTACTAGTAAAAATCGGAGAATTTTAGTAGTAATAAAAATGGATTGTAACAAATACTGAACTTTGTTTAATGCTCCATTTACTAAAGTCTGTTTGCTGAAATTAGATTTAGTATTACTGAGCTGTTTGTAGAAATAAATAAATTTTACAGAAATAGTGAAACTTCCATAATTACTACTAAAACTTCATTTTTTCCCCCAGTACAGAACTGTTTATTAATTCCTGGTGATGATTTTTCTCTCAGTGTAATAAGTACCCAATCATCCGGTTGTTGGACTACTTGTGTGTACTAAAATGACAGATAACTATGACAAATAAGGGAAACCGAACCTTACTATCTAAAATACGATGTGAAATTGTTTAGGTGATACGCCATATATAATCGTATATATATACGCGACTGTACCTACTATCATTACTGTAACTTTTGTTATAGAGGGAGAGCTAGCCACGGAAATAGGTATGCAATTTATAGAGTAACGAAATCCCTCTAGTTAGTATGCCATACTATCATAATTAATTAATCTGGGCGCCTGGCAGCTGTGGGTGTGGGAGTGGATGGGCAACAAAGTGGTTGTAAAATCAATTGAAGGTGTGCAATTTATAGAGCTCTGTGTTTGGTGTGATATAATAGCTAATTATGTATTTAATTCAAATATAACAATGCCAGGCGTTTTATTTGGGGGAAAAGTAGTGCCAGGCGATGAAAATACATTATCACTTCTTGTGCGCCTGCAGGAAGATCACGAGCAAATTGCACTTGACTCACAATCTATGCGTAAAGCAATTGTGAGTACTTCCTGCAGGCGCACAAGTGATTGTGTATTTTCATCGCCTGGCACTACTTTTCCCCCAAATAAAACGCCTGGCATTGTAATATTTGAATTAAATACATAATTAGCTATTATATCACACCAAACACAGAGCTCTATAAATTGCACACCTTCAATTGATTTTACAACCACTTTGTTGCCCATCCACTCCCACACCCACCGCTAGACAGCTGCCAGGCGCCCGGATTAATTAATAATGATAGTATGGCATACTAACTAGAGGGATTTCGTTGCTCTATAAATTGCATACCTATTGCCGTGGCTAGCTCTTAGACTATTATGAGAGCAACCCTGATATCGAAAAAAAAATATTGCCCATTGTTAAAAGTTGATCATAGAAATGAGTACAATGACACCCAGTATAAAAAACACTTTAAATGATTTATTAGTAGGCTAGTATCAACAATAAACTTGTACAAAAATGTATTGCTATTAGATGGCGGTCATCATAACTTAATCCTCTCGCAGCCCAAAGGTTGTTAACTCCTGGTTTAAAAATACATGCATAATGTTTTCTAGACCCTAAATTATTTGAGACATGAAAAGAGCCGAAAGACTCTGACATGATATGTCTAACATCTAATGGTGACAAGCTGCATATATCGTTTTCGCATCTGTTTCTGTACGGATATGATGATCGTTCTTGTCTACGTGACAGCGTGATAAAACGGTGTGCGTCACTTTCCCGCGGTGTTAAAAAGTGAGTTATTTTATCACGTGGATAAAACCATCCATAATACGCCTGCTGGAGCGAACATAGCTTAGGTACCTACCTACCTACTTCTTTGGTATATAAATGTTGGAACCTTGATTACAAGATTTCTAATTTTCTATGCAGCTACTTGTATGGAGGGAGTAACAGATATTCACGTTTCGCCATACGACTATTAGTCGGTATAAGTAGTCAGTTTCCGGATTCGCTAAACATTCATTTATTTTACTCTACTAATACCTAATATACCTATAGTCTAAGATACTATTTAATAATTCTGAAAAAGATTTACTTGTAAGAACCCAACCCAAGGTGGGCGCAAAAAATCCGACCAACTTTAACCACGTATTCCTAACGGCATTCGTTTTTGTTCGTGCCCTAGGTCGTGCTTTGCTAAGATAGCAACAAACGACAATTGACAGCGACGGGGAATCGATAGAATAGATATGAGTAGAATAGATCGGTCAGCCATAATTATTTAGATTTTATTTGGTGGCTATACGCTACTTTATTAAGCATCGAAATCTCTATGGCTAAAGTTCGTCGGGATACTCCCTCCCACGGTGTATACTATAAAAGATTAAACCCTAATTACCCTATTATATGCTGCAATGCAACCTACGGCGATAGTCTGAGAGGTCATACCGTATCGAGAGTTAGGCCGACAAAGAAATCCTTGCACCGCTTTATACATATTCTCTTGAAGAATGCCTTTAGAACGTGTTTGGACCGACGCACCTGCCGAGATGCATAGAGTTAGCCACTTGCACCATTCCGCTAACCCGGAGCTAACCGGTTAAACCTGGAGTTACCATGGTCACCAGTACAATTTGACACCGGGTTAACGGTTTAACCGGTTAACCCCGGGTTAGTGGGTTGGTGCAAGTGGCGCTTAATGTTATAATCTAAATACCTACAGCCAAGATCAAAAATATGTATCAGTACAGATACACGGCTAGGATTTCAACTGACATGTCAGGATGTTTGGTCCTATGTCAGGATTGCGGGGGGACTTGGCGAGGGTCAGAGTTTTAGAAACCTCAAGTAACCACTAGAAGCTAACTAAACGTTTGGAGTTGAGCAGAGGAAAGGAAAGGTGAATTAAATTAATTATGCTGTAGCTACAACATATGGTGGCGAATTAGGGGGCTAGTGACCCACTGGGCCATTTTTGGAGAACAAAACTTTTAGGAAATGGCAGGATATTATATATTACTTATTATAAAGCAAGAGTGAATAAAATAGGATATTACTGACGAGTGACGACCACACGTTTGATTCCACGATAATTAACATACCTACCTATTTTCCACACCGTGGGTGGTTGTCGCTTTTAGTTTCCACTCGATGCTTTCCACACGTATTAAATACCTACCCACAGTATCCATGCCAATAAAACTGGGTGAAAGTAACACATCATGCAACGACGTTGTCTGTGCCTTTAATTCACATTGACTGCGACTTTCATACCGGATATCGTGAAATCTACTAATTTGCTGACTGACACTAAATATACAATAAAAATAGGATACGGCGCCAATATGCGAAAAAGACTTAGCGCCACTTGCACCATTCCACTAACCCGGGGTCAACCGGTTAAACCTGGAGTTACCATGGTTACCATACTTTTTGACACTGGGTTAACGGCTTAACCGGTTGACCCCGGGTTAGTGGGATGGTGCAAGTGGCCCTTAAGGGGTTATAAACGTCCTCAAGGCCCTGTGCCATTTTGCTATTACGAGTATCTATACATACAATACCAGTACCACTAGGGCCACTAGGCTCCAATAAGACCTCCAGTGGACCTCTACAACGAGGTAACCGGGGATATACATTATGTACCCATATGCTGGTGAGAACAAGTTCATTATTAGTTTTGGGCCTACATTTAAGTCCAACGTACCTACGCCTCAAAGATGACGGGGTATCCGACGCCCCGGGCAGATCGCCCCATGTGAGGACGATCCTTAATACGTAATTACGTACTTACTACTACTAAACTACACGTAATATAACTAATACGAAAGAGTTAGGTTTAAACTCGAAATTGGTTTTTAAATTGAAAATTTAATTTATATATTAGGTATAAGTACTATTTTATGCATTATTAGCAGAAACGAAACATTTCAATGCACGTATAAAATACATACAATATACTTCATTTTCATTATAGTACATATCAATTCCGCTTTTGCCTCATAGCATAGCCTTAGACTGCTCAACAAAACATTCCAACTAGTAGGTAACTATAATTTATCAACTAGTTGTTTAACATAATTATGCCGGCAAACGGGTTTTAGTGAAAGCATAGGCAAATACGGAAAATATTTATATTATTGGCATGATAAAATTAACATGTCATAATTAATTGGTATTAGACTTGTTTAGAAAAAAAGTCCTACTGAATATTTTGGATCTTATACCATTAAATTTAAGGCTCATATTCATTTATTCTCGAGTATGGGCAGTGGAGCGTTACACAGCGTGAAGTTGAAAAATAACAAGAATAACAGTAGGCCCACTTCGTACAAAGTGAGTCTAATCGTAATAATATAGAAGTACCATTCATTAACATAGTGAAAATGGAAATTAACATTTACTTTCAATGAATAACATGTATCATATATCTAATGATTTAAATACATAATCTTAGAAAAACCAAACAACATATAAATTTAAATTGAGAAAATACTCATTATTTAACTCAATTTAAATTTAGATGTTTGTCAACTAGAGTAGACCTTCTGTAGTTGTTTTTGTGTACAGTCAAATAAGCGGCCATGTTTTATGAACATTGTTGAATAATCGATGTGATCTATTTACTATGAAGGTTGACTTTTTGTTATACAACATTAATTGTAAACATAATATTGTTTGCTCAGGTTTGGCTTGTTGTTGTTGGCAAGAAGCATTTTTAATTAATCATAAGTGCACATTTAACCCGTTGAATGCCCATCATACAACAAATTGATGCAAAGCAATTTGACCCATATTGATCTTTAGTAGGGATGTACCGACTAGTCGCCGACTATCTGGCCACATTTGTAGTCGGCGATTAGTCGGCGACTAGTCGGCAGAAATGGCCGATTAGTCGGCACTTTATTAGTGAAAGAAAAACAGAAAAAAGAAATGAACAGTATGTTTTATGTTTTACACCATATATGTTTTATGTCTATTTTACTAAAATACCTATTCAGGGTGCAAACGAAAACTTTTGTTCATATAATTGACCGTTTGATCGTTATCATATGTTGGTGGGCTGGTGTTTTCCTCTACAGGTCGATCTCAGCTGATTCTCGTGTAATATAATGGGCAAGTTCGATAGTAAAATAATTTTATTATTATTCAGTTTTTTTTTAATGGTGGAGCCATGGGGAACTATTAGTGTTATTGCAAAATTTTGTCAGGACGCGTTGCTCGTAAAGACGCTAACCACAGGGGATAGGTTCTTAAGTGGCTACTACGTACGGGAAATAGAGCCTTGGAAATACTCCTTCAAGCTGTACTGACGGTCTGCTCAGGATCGCAAAATAAAAGAAAGGCAGAAATTGAACGAGGATTCTTGTGATAGGTCTTTGAACCTGTAGAGAAAATCTTTTAGCCCATGCTAAAATGATGAATAGCGCAATCCAAGGAGAAAAACTATTGTTTTTCACCAGAACTTATACGAAACTAAATGATCTGGCCGAGTAGCCGACTAATCGGCCATTCGAGCACCGATTAGTCGGCTAGTCGGCTAGTCGGCCAAATCAATAGTCGGTACATCACTAATCTTTAGTCATACACGGCTGATACTGAGTTGCTACAACCCAAATTGAGTCAGTATCACATGTGTGATACCAGGGCGTTCCATGAATTAAGCATGATATTGGTTTTAAAAATGGTATCATGATTGCAATGAATAAATTTTTATCATTTATTTTCCAGAACCTAAACACATACATTTTTAATATCTTAGAACTTAAAATGCCCCTATTGGTCCAACCAACAACAGCAAACTGTATACTGTATATTAGCAGGGGTGCAAAACTTCTGACTTCGGCCAAACTCGGCTCCGCTCGGCTCAGCATTGCTCCGAGCAATTATTAGGGTTCACACAACTTGACGTCCCTTTGCGTGCAAGACCGCAGATAAGATAATGGCTTGAATTTTGACAACCCTAAATAGCCACAAGGGATAGTGCCATAGATTAGAAAGGGACAGCATGATTCGACCCTGAACTGCTGTCAAACTTTGGTTTTGTAGGAAGTTTCCTTTCTATACAGTACTATTATTTATTCTGTGATATTAGTACAAAAACAGGATGAATGGGTAGTTCATTGGCTAATTGTTATTTAAGTTAGGCTTGTGTCGGTCATGAACGAAGAACTGTTAAGAATGAAATCCCATAAAGGACCGAAAGGAACTAAATCTTTTTAAATCATAATTCAGTTCCCAAAGATTTAAAAAACCGGCCAAGTGCGAGTCGGACTCGCAAACGAAGGGTTCCGTGCCATTATCTATAAAAACGGTCACCCATCCAAATACTGACCCCGCCCGACGTTGCTTAACTTCGGTCAAAAATCACGTTTGTTGTATGGGAGCCCCACTTAAATCTTTATTTTATTCTGTTTTTAGTATTTGTTGTTATAGCGGCAACAGAAATACATCATCTGTGAAAATTTCAACTGTCTAGCTATCACGGTTCGTGAGATACAGCCTGGTGACAGACAGACGGACGGACGGACAGCGGAGTCTTAGTAATAGGGTCCCGTTTTACCCTTTGGGTACGGAACCCTAAAAACTACTGTAAAATCGATTCATATTCATTCCAGCTCTCAACGGCCGAACTGAACTAAAGGAACTAAAGGACTAAATTAGTTTGTTTGGCCGATTGACCGAGAGCGGAGCGCTCTCTGTAGTAGAGATGCAACGGATAGTTGTTTGGCCGGATACCGGATACCGGATATCCGGCCTGCCCATCGGCCGAATATCCGGTATCCGGCCGCCGAATATTCGGTACTTATTTCAGGTGTGCATTGTGCAGGTTTTGATATATTTAATCTATTTTTAATTTTAATTTGACCTGTTTCCTAGTGAACATTCTCGCGGACTCATTTCTAGGATCGAAAGGAGTGCACGTGCAAGTCAGTGGAATGTTTAAATTGTTTTATAAAAATAAACGAGTACGATTATGACCGAGACTTTCTTAAATCCAATTTTGTTTACTCCAAAATCAAGCAATGTTACTATCCGGTATCCGGCCTATCCGGCCATTATTTCAATATCCAGCGTCCGGGTCCGGAATATCCGGTGCATCTCTACTCTGTAGTGACCGAGCAGGCACAAGCCTAATTTAATTATAAGGGACATAAACTTATTTAATTTATTTCAGCATTATAAGAAACAGGGCTTTTGTCAAAAGAGTAGGAAAATCTACAGGTTTTTTAAAAATGTTATCTTATTTTGTCTGTAGAAAAGTCTATGTATATTTACAGAAAAAAAAATTGGCAATATACCTATTCTCATAATCCATATTATAAAATTGTCTGTGTGACTTTTTTTGTTATAAACTTAAATGTATGTACCTACATGAAACTCAGTTAATACTATCATTAGAAAAAATTATACAGGGTTGGGCATATTAAGTGTCCTAGTTTTGTACTGCCATTTTACTTAAATATAGCGCAACTTTTTTTAACTATATTATTTTTTTATTAATCGAGAATTTATGCGTGTTTATGATTTCTAGATGTCAGCTTGATATCTATTGTTTTTATATTGTTATCAACATGGACGCGAAACGCCAGCTCGTTGTAAATGTATGCAAGCAAAAATTCCGACCGTGCGAGATATTTAAGAAGCTAAAACATTTAGAATATTAATGTAAGGTTCACATCTCGGACCATTAAGCGATTTAAAAAATCAGGATCTTCAAGAATCAGGCCCAAACCTGGTCGAAGACCATCTGTTTGTGTCAAAAATATAATTAAAAGTGTTCGTGAACGTATTCGGCGAAATCCATCCCAAAGTGCTAATAAACTCGTTAAATATATGAAAATATCCCGACGATCAATGAGGCGTATATTACGACATGATCTTGGATTGAAGGCCTTCAAAAAATAAAAAAAATCGTGGATTAACAGAAGCCCAGTAAAAAGCTAGAGTGAAAAAATGCAGGGACTTGCTAGCTTGGCATGAGGGCGATGAAATTATTTTTTCCGACGAAAAGATGTTTCAATTGCAAGATAGTAAAATGATCGCGTTTACGGTGCTTCATTGAGGGATATTCCAGTAGACAAATTAGCCGTACAGCGGTTTCAAAGTGCATCGGCTGTCATGGGATGGGGTGCCATATCACCTAGGGGCAAACTACCACTGCTGTTCACTGGTGTCGAACAAATTTGACAGATTTTATACCGTGGCAAGAATGGCCTGCATCTTCACTAGACTTGGATTCGTTGGACTTTTCTATATGGGGATACATGCTCAGTAGGATTGGCAGCACACAGGGAATTAATTTAAATTCACTCAATTATCGGTTGATCAAGATATGGGACGATATAACAGATGAGGTAGTGCATGCCGCGTGCAACTCATTCTATGGTAGAATGCGTAAAGTTATACAGGTTACTCTCCTTTAGAGAGTGATTTGAGCTGATGAATTAATTTTGTAAATATAGAGTATGCTTAAAATAAAAACAAGTTTAATATTCAGATTTGAAGCTTTGTTTTAATTTTATGGCTATTTTAAACTAGGACACTTAATCTGCCCCACCCTGTAGTATTAGTATATTAAAAACAGGGCTGGGAAACCGGTATTTGCTCCATACAAAAATACCGGTATTATTACGTTCGTTTTCGTTCTTTGGTTTATTATTTATTTTTTAATGGGACAATCTAATAATACGAAGTTGTTACCTAAATACATGACTCAGTCCTGCGTACAGAGCATAAAATAATTCAAAATATTGGGCTATTTCGGGGTTTTTAAAAAATACCGGTTCTGAGCCCTGATTAAAAAACTAAATCCATTTGTTATAAATACTGTCATAATACTCTTATTGCAGAAGCATGTTTGTGTAAACAATCATCTTATGAATCAACGGAAGTATAAACAGATTCACATGGATTGATTAGACAAATGAATGCGCATGATTTAATAGACTCACCAGTTTCTCTTCATTGAACTCATTGCGCCTCTTATTGCCATGTTGGTCGCTGGTTCCAGAGCGCTCCGATTGTGTGTCACTCTCCGGACCACTGGTGTCATCCGAGCTGCTGCTCTCCTCTTCGCTCGATTCTTCATCAACTACATCAAGCCCGGTTGGATCTGATATGAGCAGAGCTGTTAAACCATTTTCTAACCTAATTGTCCTGAAAAAAATATTTAAAACAATGTAGACTTTTACATAAAGAAACTACAATTACTGCAGATGGCCTATATTTTTTTACTCTTTCCATTAGCACAAAATTCTGGTAAATAAATTTGATGAACCTTGTAAAATAAATGATTGAACTTCTTTACATCACTTATTAATGTTCACGTTTCATCAATGTTATTTATATTACCTATTTAATAAATAAAATGAGTAAAAACTTACTTGTAAAGCTTTTTATCTGCTTCAGATTTTATTGGTTCAGGGAGAACCTCAACTTTCTCAGTTCTGAACATGTTTATTGTGGGCTTAGGAGGCCTTTGGACCACTTTCACTTCGGGCTTAAATTTAGGGGCTCTATGGAAACCACTTCTTTTGGACATGACGACTACGCTGTGTTTTGCTCGTGAATAATCAAATGATTTTTGAATAAAGATGGACAGAAATTTTGACATTTATGGGCACAGCATGGCTCGATGTTGCAATATGTATAACGTTGATTGACACATGATAAGATTTAACATATGACAACACAGAATTATGAAAGTGTAAATTTAAGTAATTAAAGAAAATTAATTAGTTAAATAAAACTTGTAAAAATATATAATTTATTCTGATTGAATACTACTGCTCTTGAAAGTATATTTTAAAATATTTATTGTTAAAACAAGCAGTTGGCAGCATTGACTAAAGATATTTCGCATGCTTGGACTCCATCTCTAGATTTACTAGATTATCTGTGGCATCATCTTAAAAAGTGGCCAGCGTAACAAGTTTACATAATTTCTATAATTTATAACATTCGTGTATACTTTTTTAGCGTTAATAAAGTCGCAATTATAAAACAAAGTAATAGGGGGGAGCGTGGGAAGGCCTCAGAAGGCCTCATGGGTAGCCTGATGATGCCTCTCTCTATCGCTTGAATTTGCAAGAGTGATAGAGAGGCAGAGAACGAAATGTCGATTTTCGAAATTCGCAGAATGCCCTCAAAAAGCCATGGCATTCTGCCAGAAAGAATTAAAAGATTTAGTAATATGGGTTCTACATACCTTACTGTAGCATTTTGGTTGACCGATTGAATTCGAGGCAACTCAAGACCTACCACGTACACCGAATTTATCTTTTACTCCAATTAAGGCATAATTAGACTGATAAAGATGCCTTCTGATGAAACTTCCGTGTTCGCGGTAGACCCTCAGCAATGCCTCAAATCAAAACTGAACTGACATGATGATAATATATATATGAAAGGCGCGAAATTCAAATTTTCTATGAGACGATATCCCTTCGCACCTACATTTTTCAAATTTGCCGCCTTTTTCTACTGACAAGATCTGCTTGACCAACTATAGGAGGCAAACGAGCAGACGAATTTCGCAATGTTTTCTTGCAAATTTGAAAATATAGTTTGGCAACACTGGAGAAATGCTGCCGCTGTCACTGTCATGTCAAAAGTTTCAGTTTGTATTTGTAACGCTCAGTTTTTATCAACTTTTTAGAAATTTTATGGGATTTTTGTTATTAGTGTTTAGCTGTTGTATGAAATGTGTCCTTAAACTAACCCTTGCCATGAACCAGTCGTACTCAGACAGCGACGTGTCGCTGTCCCCCACACAAATACTGGAGCGACTACATCTGCTGCGCCAGCTACAGTTGTTACAACAAGACAAACTTGTTAAACAACGCCAGTTGTATCAAGATTCGCCGCGGAACTCTAGCATTACGGAAATCGTCAGTCAGTTTAGTGCAAGTACCAGCTTTAACACATTCCGGAGCTTGCTTGGAAGTTCCGAGTCTTCAACTGACGCCACACCGCGGCTCCATTCGAGTAAATCACAATTAAATCAACAGGACTTAGTAGAAGGCGTCGCTGTCCTTAATCTATCCCAAGAGTCGGAATTCATTATTACTTCTCCCGTCTCCAGCAGAAGCAAAGCTTCCAATGCATCCCAAGCACCAACTTCTGTCTCCAGCAGAAGCAAAGCTTCCAATGCATCCCAAGCACCAACCGAGTCTGGTGCTAGTGCCGGGGCGCAGTCTATAGCTAAGAAACAAATATCTCTTGACGACATGCCAGTGCTGACTCCTAAGAAAGACTTTGAAGCCCTAATCATTGAAAAACTGAAAAATGAATTGGATGCACCTAAGCCCAAAATATTACAAAAGGAAAATGTGCCAAGTAAAGGCAAAAAACGATTTCTCAAAAAAGGGGAAGGTATGTCCCGATTTGGGCTGCAGAAAAACAAACCTGTCATACAAAGTACATATGCTTTGCCTTGGAAAAAAAGTTCTGATGTTAAAAAAGCACCGGTGAAAGCTAAAAATCCTAAAGCATCAGAAAATTCTAAGAGAAAAAGTGTAGATGTTCAAATTGTTGTTTCTAAGCCAACACCTGAATCTAAAAAGAAACCTGCTGTTGATGATAAAGTGAATCCGCCAGAAGAAGTATGTGACAAACAACCCAATAATAAAGTCCCTCAAAATTCAAAGCAGGGGAACAGTAAACAATCAACTAGTATAGTTGATTCTAGCAATTGTGAACTCCATGGTCCACAACCACTCTCACCACCAAAAGAAAAAGAAATAAAAATACATTTGCCTAAAGGAAAACACCCTTTACTGGCAAATAAGGGTAAAACCTGGGCGGCAGTCCTGACTAAAGAACAGGATGATTTCCTTCGGCAACTCAAACAAAGTGACTATTACAAGAATTTTACTTCTCCTGCCAAAAGCATTCTTTCAGATATCAGCTGTGATGAAACATTCATGAAACTAAGACAGGAGAGGGAAATGGCAGAGCAAAATATGTTTGAATTGCTTGAAAACAAAGTAGACCATGAAAGCTTCAATTTGAACAATTCTTTCATTAATAGGTTTTTACAAGGTAGTCATTTAGAATGGTCAGGAGATAGTACCCCTGTGATTATGCAGAAATGTCTAGCGAGCAATCCTAAACTGATGACCTTATGCCCTGATGTGCACCAGACTAGAAATGTAAATTGTCAGAGTGATATTGACTGCAACAGTGAGTACACAGAGTGTTGCAGTGAAGCATGCTCTTCTGAATGCAGCTGTTCTTGTAATAACACTATAGAAGAATCCAACAACTTCAACAACAACCAAAATATCTCTAAAAGTAATAAAAAACAGGCTGTCCAGCATAATAAAACAAACAAAACAACAAAAGAGGCTGACAAACCACCAGAAATTCAACAATGTCATAATGACAAAGAAATTGACAGCATGAAAGAAAACATGGCAGAAATGAATGCTAAATTAGTTGCTACTAGTGAACTGCTAAAAGATAGGCTCAGAGAATTAGAAGATGAAATTGAAACATTCAGAAAAGAAAATGCAAATTTAACCAAAATGAGAGAAGAGATTGATTTGGAGAAGCAAAAGTTTTATGAAGAAAAATCTACCTTTGAGCAAAAGTACAATGAGGAGAAAATTTTATCAGAATATTACTTAGCTGAGGAAAAAGAAAAGTTGACAAAGCAAAAGCAAATCTACGAAAGACAAGTGAGGGAGATGAGAGGTCGGCTGAATAAAAAAGACAAAGATGAAGTTGCCAACTTGAAGAAAGAAATAAATGACCTAAAGGAAGAAATGAGACTTAAAGATGCTAAATACACCACTGTCGCCGCAAGGCTTCGCAATCAATTGAAAATTATGGAAAAGGAGAAAAAAGATTTGCAGGAAGAAGTAGAAAAGTTGAAGAAAGAGAATCGCAGGATCCAACACAGCAATGACATTACCAGGCGAATGACTAATATCAAATATTTGGAACAAATAAACAAGAAGTTGTCCAAGGCAAAGAGTGCTCAGAGTCAAGTAGTGCCTGACGATGATATGAAGTATAAAACATTAGAAATAGAAAGGCAAAGTAGAAGTAGGGCGCAGCCTGCAGCAAAGAACCCACTTAGAGCCAGAGCTAAGAGTGTGCCTAATCTTAATGTAACATCTCGATATGCAAAGTATTTTAGCCAGAGGGATGTAATGAGTCCAACAGAAAGAAATCAAACTTTAAATATAGACAGATATACCTCCGATGACATCGATGATGGGCGCTATGATCATGAAAATGAAAGTTTAGGAGATACAGAATCTGTCAGCGGGAGAGATGCAACAGACAATGAAGATGACAATAGTTTAGAGAAAATATACATGGAGAGATTTCAAGAACATTCAAAAGATGAACCTGTATTTGACAAAGCTAGAACAAGCTATTCAAGTTCCAATCACAGTTTCGAAAAGATGAATCTCAACCAAAAAACAGATGACTTTTTTATTCATAAATCTAATTCAGGTTCGATGAAAGAATCCAAGTCTCCAAAGCAGATATCACCTCGCAATCAACCTAGCGGATCCAGTTCTAATACATCCAAGTCTCCAGTGTCTATATTAAGTCATAGATCAACTCGCAAATCACCAGTAACAGTTATTAACCATGAACCAGATTATTTACCCAGTTCGAGCAGATCTAATTTCTCTCACGGCAGATCTACGTCACCCGTATCTATTAGCAACCACACATATAGCTGTAGCAACCAAAGAATACCCACTGTCATAAACCGAGAATATTTAGACAACAGATTCCCAGAGCCTCCAAGCAAAACCAGTGTAACAAAAACGGACCTTACCCCTACTGAAATAAGGAAGTCAGACGGTTCAAAAGAACTCAGATTTCCAAATGGAAATGTGAAGTATTTGTCGGCAGATGGCAAATACAGCAAGTTTGTGTACTACAATGGGGATGTAAAGGAAAACTTCTACAACGAAGGGAGGATAAAGTATTATTATGCTGAAACAAAGACTTACCATACAACTCATCCTGATGGATTGGAAGTTTTGGAGTTCCCCGAGTAAGTTTCTTTAATTTATTTATTATGATCAATTGCTTAATGCAGAGTGCGCAGGAGTACCAACAGCATTCTAAACATGATAGCTAATAAGCTAGATTGTCCTCTGTTATGGGCAATGGGTCAGCGGACAAAGTCACTAATAATAAAACAACTATGGCCATTTATGTTGTTTATAATAAAGAAATTTTATGTCATGTTGCTTAATTCAAAATAATTCAATCAATAACATCTTATTTATTACTACCAGAAGATAAAGTATCAATTAAAGACCTTTTCACCACACCAGCTCGGAAAGGCTTTGCACTTCAAAAACTGATAGCAAAGTTGTATTTTATTCACATGTGAGGCAAAGTAATCAAATGCAAATTTTGAGTTGTTTTCTTGTGTTTGCTGGTAGAATTGACTTTTAAATGATGATTTTGCAAGATAAATATTTAATAATATTCATTTGGATTTGATTTGGTTTGATTTTGTTTGATATTTTACATTTTATATTTGCTTCGGGTTGGTGTGGTGAAAAATTATGTGTTTCACTCGGGGGCTAATTTTGTTTAACCCTCGTGCTTTGAAACCCTCGCAACGCTCAAGATTCCATTTGTCGAACCACTCGCTACGCTCGTAATTCAATTTTGGAATCTTTCGCTGGCTCGGGTATCAATATTAGTACGAGCGGTTAAACAACAACTTTGCCCCCTTGTAAAACAAATAACTATTAAATACTTAGGTATATGACTAATTGAGTTACTCTAAATCTAATTACTTCTTGCATGTGTGCCTATTTTGGTTTAAAACTTGTTAGATTTGTCTAAGGGTGGTATTACAACTATCCAATTTCTTTGCCCAATGTATATTGTGTCTCACATTTTGCTTTAATTAGAGAGTGAGATGCAATGACATTGGACAAAGAATATGGACAGGTGGAATACCACCCTAAGATAGTGTCATATTACTCATTATTACTCTTTAGCCATTCTTTTACAACTCAATTCAACTCATTTCATATCAAAATATTACTTCTGTATTCAAATTAACTGACAAGAGAATTTTACTAAGGGTGGTATTCCATCTGTCCAATGTGTATTGCGTCTCACAGTTTTGTTTAATGAGAGAAATTGGACAAGTGGAATACCATCCTAAAATAGATGTAAAATTTCAGTGGCCAAGTAGAAAAACGTTACAAAGACGGCTCATCCGAGATCCGTCTGCCGAACGGCACCGTCCGCTACTTCGACCCCAAGAACCCGCACGTCCGCGAGGAGTGGCGTTTCCCCGACGGCGCCACGCTCACCGCCTCGGCGTCAGGCGAGCGCCGCGTGGTGTTTGCCAACGGGCAGGTGGAGGTGCATACTAAGGACCATAAGGTAAACATAACTTTAGTCTCCCAACTTTGTCAGTAGAAAAGGCACGAAGTTCAAAATGTTCATAGAACCTTCGCGCCTAAATATTTGTAACTAGCTTTTGCCCGCGACTTCGTCTGCGTGGAAAAAGTGACAGCAGCTAAAGTTGGTATAGCGCCTGGACAATGCTAATAGCAATCATTCAATTCGCGCATTGCTTACTTCAATGATTAGGCAATTCATTAACTCATTCAATTCCACCTCCCTTTGCACTCTCTTCAGGGATGATTTCCGACAAAAACTATCCTGTCCTTCCCCGGGATTCAAACTATATCTATACTCTATACCAAATTTCAACTAAATCAGTTCAGCAGCTTAAGCGTGAAGAGGTAACAGACAGACAAACACACAGTATGGATTAGCCGCCTTTTTTACTGATTAAGTTGGCTTGCCAGACTATACTTATGAATTTCTATTTCAACAACACAATTCCGCGTTCGGCTTCCTTATACCCTAGAATCCCTAGATCCCTGCTGATTATAAAAAAATTAACAACATCATTTATTACAGCGCCGCGAGTTCCCTGACGGCACGGTGAAACTGGTGTACAACGACGGCACAGCTGAAACGCGCTACGCATCCGGCCGGGTCCGTATCAAGGACAAGCATGGGAAACTCATCATGGACTCTGTGCCGAGCTGATCGGGACTTTAGGTAGGCCTAATAAAGTGCAAGATAGCGCGTCATGAATGAAACTCAACGGGATCGTGGACACTGTACTGAGCTAGACTGATTGCAACCTTCGGTAGACGTAATAAGGTGCAACTTGTCGATGACATTCGTCAAGCTCATTAAGCCAAAGCGCAATTTGCCTCATGATAGTTGACTAAAATACGGTTCAATTAATTTGAAATAGATTAGTCTCATTTCTTTTATATGTTATTTA